>NC_061114.1:61864322-62037362 GCF_002878395.1 Capsicum annuum
ATGAAAGACTCACATAGCCCGAAGAAAATCATCATAATCATGAGGGGATGAAATAAGTACAATAACACATGCGAGTCATCATATAATTTGTCAATCACTTTCAGTTCATCAAGAATACCAATTCTCATAATGTAAATATCATTTAAATCTTTCAAAAGAATAACTTTCACAATTCCACTTTCAAATCACTTCACCATTCACCATAGACACAAGGAAACACACACAAACTGGGAGATCCTATAACTAACATAAACCATGTGATCTATATGGAGTCCAACGTACCACCCATGTTGGGGAGAGCCGCTCTATCCTTTCCATCGTAGTAGGACTATCGATATCAAATCCACACAAACAAGTGATCACTATATAAATAAGCTCAGGCTCACTCCTACGGGGGCACGTAGTTCTATTTACATGGAAATATGTTAAGCTTGAGCAGATATCATATTTACATGAACAAATAGATGGATCTGGCAACTTCACTTAGTATTGACTAGACATGACATGTAAGTTTGTAGTTTAAATCATATAGAAATATAATTCAGATGAAAAAGCTAATAGCATGACTTGAATGTAAAATTAATGAGGAAACATGGATAATTTTATGAATTTCACGGAATTAAATCATAGTAAAGAGTAAAAATTCATACTCTTAACCAAAAAGAGGATTTCTAGGACTCAGTAGGTGGAAGGAACACATTGATGAATACCCCATATACCTGAATAATTAGATTCTTGAAGAATGCTTGAACTTGAAAACTTGAACTCTTGAATCATTGGGAAGAAAATCTTGAATTGCTCATTCTTGGGAAAGAAGAGGGTTTCAACATGAGTGATGTTGATGATATTGGGTAAATAATGCCCTTTTGAGTGTTATAAGTTGTGTTTTGGATGATTGGGTTGAGGGCAAAGGACCAAATTACACCTTGGCCCATGTAATCATGAAGCTGGAAATACAACGCCTCTGCATCGCAGACCTGATCAAGGGAAATAAGCTATAAGACATAGACACAATTGCGCGGGAGTAGCTTCTACGATGCGGACCTTGTCACGGGGGAATATCCTCCACGATGTGGCCCTATCATAGAGGCTCACTTCCTCTGTAGTCCAAACATGCCCCGATTTGCGTCTAAAAATTTTGAAACTCTTCTGAGACATAACTTTAACATCCCTAAACATGATTAAACTCAATAACCAATGTCTCTGGTTTGGGAAGGTAAAAAATAAAATCCATAAAATCTTCGGGTCTTCAAAATGACTAAGTCCTCAATACTTAGTGAAAATTTCAAGCCTTGGACCCCGTAAACATACAACCAAAAGTTGAATCAAGCATAGAATCTTATGGGGTATTACAATATCTCCCCTTTGGGACTATTCATCGTCAAATAAAACTGGTTGAGATACTAGAGAGACTGAGAGTCTATACTAAATACTGATAAGCCGAAACATGGTTAAATAACTAAGTCTAAAACTTGATACATGCTACATGAACTCAACTGATTTCATGAATGCATGTTGTGACATGAGAATGGTTATATTGCTGAAATAGAAAATGGAAAAAGTCTACTTAAAGAAAACCATTACCTCAAGCTAAGTCTAAATTTGTGAAGAAAAGATGAGGATACTGGGCTCGCATAACTATTTTTGCTTCCCAAGTATCTTCCTCAATGGACTGATTTCCCCATAAAACCTTAACCAAAGGAATTTCTTTATTCTTGAACCTATAAATCTGAAGGTCAAGGATCTTAACTAGGCTTTTATCAAAGGAAAGACTGTCCTTCACATTCACACTCTCTAAAGGAACAACAGAAGTTGAATCACCAATGCACTTCCTTAGAAAATATACATGAAACATCAGATGTACTAATGTAAAAAATAAAGGTAAGTCTAACTCACAAGCTACCTTCCCAAAGTGGCTCAAAATTCTATATGAGCCAACATAGCAAGGACTGAGCTTTCCCTTCTTACCAAACCTATTCTCCCCTTTCATGGGTGATATTTTTAAATACACTAGGTCATTACATCAAATTCAAGATCTCTTATTCTCACATCTACATAATATTTCTGTTAGCTCTAGGCTGTATTCAGCCTGTTGCAGATCAACTGAACAGTCTCAACTGCTGCAAACACTGAGTTTGGCCCTATCATAGAAGCCATACCTACTTCAAACCAACCAATAGGGGACCTACATCTCCTCCCATAAAGGTCTTCAAAAAGAGCCATTTGTATTCTAAAGTGATAACTATTGTTATTGGTGAACTCAATCAAAGGTTCATCCCAGCTACCCTTAAAGTCAATAATACACGCCCTCAATAAGTCTTCTAATATCTGAACGGTCCTCTTTGCCTAACCATCTTTTTGAGGATGAAAAGTGATGGTGGTATGAACTTAGGTACTAAGACCATTCTGAAAAGCTTTCCAAAAGTGATAGGTGAATCGAGTACCCCTATCTAAAATAATGGTCAACAAAACCCCATGCAATTTTACCAACTCCTTGAGATAGAGTCTAGAATAATCCTCAGCTACATACGAAGTATGAATTGGCAAAAAATAGGCTAACATGGTCAGTCTATCAATAATGACCCAAATTGGGTTATGCTGATGATGTATATAAGTCGAACCTATTACAAGGACCATGTTCACCACCTCCCTCTTCCAAGTAGGGATGTTGAACTCTTATAGCATACTGCTAGGCCTTTGAGACTATACGTTAACCTTCTCATAGTTTGAAATCTTAGACATAAACTTTTCAATATATTTCTTCATACCACTCCACCAATAGATTTCTCGAAAATGATAATACATCTTAGTAGCTCCTGCACGGATAGCATATCACGCACCATACGTATAATCTAATATACATTATCTCAGACCATCAATGCTCGAAACACATAGTCTGCCTTGACAACGAAGCACACCATCTACCTCTTGGGATAAAACTTCCACCTTATGATATCTAACTATCTCCTTTAAATTGACCAAACTAGAATCCCTATCTTGCTTTTATTTTACTTCAACAACTAGTGAAGATTCCAAAGTTTTCTGAACCCAAATACTACCTTCGGCTAAATCAACAAACTGAATACTAATCTATCAAGTTGATTAACCTCACAAACTATCTCCTACTTATCATCCTCAATATAAGAAATACTACCATCGAAAAACTACTAAGGGCATCCTCAACTACATTGGCCTTTCTTGGATGATACAACACACTCATACCCTAATCTTTCAATAACTCAAGCCAACTTCTTTAATGAACATTCAAATCTTTTTGAGTGAACACATACTTTATACTCTTGTGATCTATAAAAGCATCCACATAAACTACATAAAGATAATGCCTCCAAATATTTAAGGCTAAGACTACTGCTGCAAACGAAGTTGTGGGTTGGATAATTCCTCTCATGGGGTTTAAGATGTGTAAAGGGGCAGGATATGACCTTACTTTTCTACATTGACAAACAACCAAGAACAACTCTAGAAGTATTACAATACACTTCAAATCCATCTGTACCAACTGGCAAAGTCAAGACAGGAGCGAAAGTGAGTGGATTCTTCAACTCCTGAAAACTCTTCTCGCAGGAATCTGACTACTGAAATTTGACTTTCTTCTGGGTTAGTCTAGACGTAGGAGAAGCAATAAAAGAGAACCCTTCAAAAAAACATTTGAAATAGCCATCCAAACCCAATAAAATCCTAATATCTAATGGAGAGATGGGTCTAAGCCAGCTTCTCACTGCTTCAGTCTTTTAAGGATCATCAAAAGATATCCCCGAAAATGATATGACCAAGGAAAGTTTTTGAATTTAACAAAAATTCATACTTACTGAATTTAGAGAATAACTGATGATCTCTAAGGGTTTGTAACAAAACCCTCAGATAGTCTATATGATCATTCTCACTATGGGAATAGAAAAGGATATCCTTAATAAAAACTATGATAAAAATGTCCAAGTACTGCTTGAACACCCTATTTATAAAGTTCGTAAAAGCTGTAGAAGCATTCATTAGTCCAAAATACATAACTAAGAATTCAAAGTGACAATACCGAATTCTAAAGGTTGTCTTCAGAAAGTCACATTCTTTGACTCTGAGTGGGTGATAGTTGAATTTGAGGTCTATCTTAGAGAAATAAGTTACTCCCAGATGTTAGTCGAACAAGTCAGCAATCTTGGGGACAGGGTACTTATTTTGGATGGTGACTTTATTCAACTGACGGTAGTTAATGCACATTCTGAGAGAATTGGCTTTCTTGTGCATGAAAAGTACTGGAGCACCCTATGTGTAAATACTAGGCCTAATGAAACCCTTATATAAGCGATCTTTTAATTGTTCTTTGAATTTTTTGAGCTTAGCTGGAGCCATTCTGTAAGGTGGAATTGAGATAGGCTGGGTATTTTAAAGTAGATCTATTTTGAAGTCAATGTCCTTTTCGGAAGGAACTCCAGAAAGATCTTACAGGAACACATTGGGAAATTCATTTACTACAAGAATTTGCTCAAGACTTGGAGTTTCCATAATTGAGTCTTTGAACCAGATGAGATGGTAAATACACCACTTGAATATCATTTTTCATGCCTTAGATAGGAAATAAAATGACCCTTAGGCGCTGAAGTACTACCCCTACATTCAATAATTGGTTCATTAGGGAATGGAACTGAAAAATTCAATTTTTTCAATCAACTGAGGCATAACATGAGTGGATCAAATCCATGCCAAGAATGACATCAGAATCAATCATCTCTAACTTTACAAGATTAACTGAAGTAACTTTCTGAGACACTGTAATATGGAAGTTTCCTTATACCCATCTGGCAATAATAGACTTACCTACTAGGTAGACGCGAAGAAACATTCTACTAATATTTTGGGACTGACATTGAAGTCTACAATAATATAAAGAGTCACAAAAAAAGTAAATCTCCAGGATCTAACAATGTATAAATATGAAGATGGAAAACTTGTAATGTCCCTGTAACCACATTAGGAGAACTTTCCTAATCATGTCAGGTCTGGAGAGCATACAGTCTGTTCAAGTGGTGCCCACTGGTGGTACTGGAAGTAGTACCTTGCTATGTCAGGTGACTTGCTGGAGCTGATATAAAGTTGTGCTGACCCAGCTGAAGAATATCCTTGCCCTTCTAATAAAAGGCTGGGCAATCCCTAATCCTATGCCCTGGCCTGCCACATCCAAATCATCCATCACTGCCTTCTTTCCACTCTCCCTAATTATTCTTACCACATCTCCAACAAAGTAGATTAGTATGACCACTGTTCACACTAGCCTGAGTCTGAGATCCTGGCACTCTATCGGGATTGTCTATCCTGAACTTGCGCATGGGAGCGCTAGCTGAAGATAGGGCTAAAGCTAAAAATTTCTGATGAAACTGAGAATGGTTACCACCTTCTGACCTTGGATGAGAAAAGTTTAAACTGCCTGGTCTAGCTTCTTATTATTTCTTTCCTTCTCTTTGAGATTTTTCTCCTCAATCTACTGAGCATAAACCATGAATCCAGAAATATCCATCTCCTTAACCAACATAGATGTCTTTTACTCTTTCACCATATACTTGGAAAATCCTAACATAAATTTACTCATTCTAGCTCTAGAATCTACCATCATAGTAGGAGCGTACCTTTCAAACTGCATAGACTTGAGAGTACTCCCTTATACTCATGTTACCCTGCTTTAGTTTTATAAACTCTGGAACCCTGGACTCCCTAAACTCCAACAAAAGGAAATCATACAAGAAAGTCGTGGAAAACTCCTCCCACTCTATCATCTCTACCTCAACACTCCTATCCTTCTTCTACTACTTGACCCATGTATGAGCTATTCTTTACAGATAGAAAGCAGCTAAGTTTGCAGTTTCACTAGAGGTGAGACCCATGTTGCCAGTCACTTTCTACCCAGCATCCAAAAACTTTTGCGGATCCTCCTTAAACTTGGATCCACAAAATAAAGGGGGAGTCATTCAAGTAAAGTCTCGAATTATGGATCCTACTGTATTCGCCAATGGATTGGATAGGGAACATCCTATTAGTTATATTAGGTAGCTATAGAGTGAGACAAAGTGGTGAAATCATATCTAAATTTGGCATCAGAAACATGCTCATTAGGGGATCTTCCTGAATAGGTGGTGGTGCAGGCTGACCCCCATCCGTTCTTCTATTTTTGATTCTGGGAGGAATTTTCTATTAAAAAAATGAAGGATGAATTAAATAAAGTAGTTCAATAATCTCATGTTCTAGTTAAATAATCTCATGTTCTTTCACACAACATGAATACTGAAATAAGGGAAAGTTTTCCTAAAAGGCCTCATAGCATTTTATCCATAAATGTGGTGCGCTTCACACCCATGTACAAGACTCTACTCAATGTGGATTTCATAACCCTAGGACACTTTAAAACCTTAGGCTTAAATACTAAGTGTTTTCATGACCTGAAGCTACCCTCAGGTTGTGACAAAGTGCTTACAGCCACAAGTGACCCCAAGCTAACCCATGATCTGGTAGCTGTTGTGATAACTGAACAATTCTACACTAAAATAACATATATGGAAGATATACTGATGAAATATAGTCTGTAATGGAATATTGAATTGAAAATATAACTGTCAAGTCTGAAATTAATTGATAGTATTTGAAAGATAACTGACTATCTAAACATCTAGTCTGAATATTTAAAAGCCTCTAAAACATGAGGAGATAATAGGACAAACCTCTAAATAAGTGTAACTGAGTAAAATGAATAAAAATACTATAAATAAAAAAATCATAGCATCCTCGATAGATGAGGGCATACTACTACTATTGCTGAGATAGGTACCGAGCTGGCTAAGAGTGATGGGGATATTCTGCATCCAAAGCTATGTTATGAGAAAACATAACGTGAGAAAAAAATGCAGTCAGTACTTTGAATGTACGTGTATGAAGGGTGGAGACTAACAGAAGTCATGTAAGTACTAACATGAGTGCATAAATATGTAAAGGTAAATTCAAAATTAGAATAGACATGTGCTGAGCTGATTCGATTAACTAAATAACTAATGCCTGTGTGATTGAATGACTGAAATCAAAAATAAATGGATAAATAAAGTATGTATACTTAGTAGCTAATATCTTAATACTGACTAACAGATATCTGAGTACTGGGTAACTAATAACTGAATAGTGAATAACTAATATTTGATTACTAATTAACTGATATTTGAGTATCGAGTAATTGATAACTGAATACTAAATAACTAACATCTGAATACTGATTAACTGATATCTGGATACTAATTAACTAATATCTAAATACTGATTAATTGTTATATTTATACTGATTATATGATGTCTTTATATTGATTAACTGATATCTAAATACTAATCATGTAAATATGAATTGTACTTAGTGTGAGTAACTGGACTAAAACTGTGGGAGGTATCATATAAATGACAGGCCCCAATTTGAGCTAATAGGTGTCCAACATGTTACCCCCGTTAAAAGGGTTTCATTACCTTGCCATGGGTACTAACAGAGACAAATGATTTGGATCCTACAAGGCTGATGTCCCGAAGGACTAGGGAGTGACCCTCTACTAGAAGGTGCTTCTATGAGAATGTGGCATCCCTCAACTGGAAAGAAGACTGTCAAAACTACACTAGCTATATAGTTATGGAACTCAGGGATTGCTACTAAGGGTCACACCTACTACAGGAAGGTAAGCCCCCATCCCTGCATTCGCTCGGTGCTAAATCTTACTCCCGACTTAACTAGCACTGGTACTGACTTTAGTTCATCTAAACATAACAACTTATAGTTCTCAACATAATCATAACAACTGAGCATAATGATAAGACTCATGGTTTAACTAACTTATTATTTGAAAGTTCTGAAACATGAGTAAACACATAGGTACTGGGTGTTCATAACCCGCCAACACTGCATGATACTTCAAAATAATATACCATCATCTAAAACATTGGTAATAAATCATAATTTTTGGGACCCGAGACATAATGCTCTTGAATAAATGCTAACATCATAAATTTCAACATGAAAATACGTTAAGCTTGAGAGGATATCATATTGACATGACTAATTACATGAATTTGACAACATGACTTTGTATTGACCAAACATGACATGTAAGTTTGGATTTTAAATCATATAGAATCATAGTTGAAATGATAAAGCTAATAGTATGACTTGAATTTGAAATAAATTAGGAAACATTGATAATTTCTTGAATTTCACTAAATTAAATCATAGTAAAGAGTAAAAATCCATACTCATACCAAAAAGAGAATTTTAAGACTCAATGGATGGAAGGAACCAATTTATGAATACCCCATATACCTCAATAGTTAGTTTCTTGAAGAATGCTTGAACTTGAAAACTTGAACTCTTGGATTCTTGTGAAAAGAGTGTTGAATTGCTCGTTCTTGTGATAGGAGAGGGTTTCTACGTGAGTGATTTTCATGATAATGGGAAAATAATTCCTTTTTGAGTGTTATAAGTTGTGTTTTTGATGACTAGGGTTGAGGAGAAATTACCAAATTACCCCTTGGCCCAAGTAATCATAAAGCTGGAAATACAAGGCCTCTGCATCGCAGACCTAATCGTGAGGAATAAGCTTCGTGGTGCAGAACCTATCATTGGGGAATAGCTTCCATGATGTGGACCCTATCACAGGGGAATAGCTTCCACGATGAAGCCTTATCGTGAAGGCTCTGTGCCTTCGTGATCTTAACATTCCCCGAATCCCGTTTGAAAATTCTGAAACTCTTCCAAGACATACCTTTAATATCCCTGAACATGCTTCAACTCACATACCAACGTATTAGGTTCGAGAGGGCAAAAATTAAAATTCATAAAATCTTAAGGTCTTGAAAATGACCAAGTCCTCAACACTTAGTGAAAATTTAAAGCCTTTGACCCTTTAAACATACATCCAGAGGTTGAATTAAGCTTAGAATCTTATGGGGTACTACAGGTATGACCTTTGAACTTTGTTGGACGAGGTTGGATCTTTCTCGAAAATGATATCGGTTAGATCAAGCTTGGCTGCATGCCGAGATTTTATGAAAATTCTTATTGACCAAAAGTTGAAGAAAAGATTTAAGAAGTCCTTTTATGGACACTTAAGAAAAAATTCGCAACATCTCAAATTCAATGAAAATATTGTCCATTATTTTTCATTATGACATGTTAAGAAAGCTAAGATGCTTCATGAGATATGGTTTTGTATTCAAAATAAGCATGCTTTTTTTGGCATAAAGGAGTTTTGTTTGAACACAAGGTTGAAATGCTCATCATATCCTAGTGAATAAAAATTAAAGAAGGGGGAACATTTTTTGCTTTAAGGTGATGAAAAACAAAAATATTGCATTGGCCAACTTATTACTGCTGATTAGAGCAAATAAACTGAATGAGGACCAAAATTGTAAGTGTTGTTTATGGTGGTTCCTGAACACAATGTTGCTAGAAAAAGATTTGACGAAGTTGTTGACACAAAATTGATTCAAATGGTTGATTTTTTAGTTTCTTCAAAAGTTATCCATGGGAAAAAAAGACATTTAAATTGCCCATGCATTATATAAATAACAAAATAGGCCTAAAGAAGCAGAGGGATATATTTGATGAGAAGCAAAAGGTATCCTATGCTCTATTCGGATTTCCTTGAGCATTTATGGTATCTATCATCAACTCTTTAGTCAGTTTATCATACATTCTTATTTTATTTATTCTCTATCATAGACTATGATTCATTTTTTCATTACTGTATTGATTATAGATTTGGATCTACGAGTCCTTTCCTCCTCTTGGAAAATATTCTGTAAAATTAATGGATGGGCCCTTTCCATTCCTTGAATCCTCACATGGCACACTATAAAAAGTCACAATATAATTGAAGGTTGCCAATTCAAAAATAAATGAAAAACTACTGAGGTATGAATTTATTTTTTACTATACCATAATACTACTATAATATTAAATGTTATGTAATTGTTAAATTATTTTATATAGAACATGTACCCGTACATCATCCCTACTGTACATGAGATGAATATGGATTACTTATGTTTATTCTATATAAGGATAAGGTAAATAATAACTTCCTCAATGGCGTGAAGAATGATTTACAAGGGGGTGATTGTCCTTATATCAAACAAGGAGAGTAATGATGATATGGATTTAAGTGGTAACCCTATTAGAGTACACATTGGTGATGATGCTCTTTCGAGTACCTCAAAAGTTAAAATGGGCACCCCTATAGATGGAGTTCTGACATAAGTATATTTCTATGCTCGAGGAAGTCGTATTGAATATTGTTTCCTTTATCAAAGAGAAAAGACTGAAGAAAAATCAGAAGGATGAGCAACAACATGAATGAGGTTACTTCATTTAATAATTGAAGTAGTTAATTATATTTTAGCTATAACTTTTACTAACACTTTGTAATATTATGCAGTGAATATAGACCTTGATGAAAGAAAGAATAATGAGGAGGAATAAAAAGAAGTAAAATGGGTGAATTGGCCACTATTGTGGCAGAAGAGGAAAAAGAAGAAGAAAATATGAATGAAGAAGAAGAAACTTGTCATGGCCCAAACCAGGGCCTAGTCATGACGGATATCTCAAGCCCACCATGGGCCAGAGAGCACCCCCTTAGCCTAACATCAAGAACATGATAAATAAATATAGAGGAAGCCAACCAAACATGATGATAAGAAGAATAGATAAACCAAATGTAAACTACGAGTCAAAAAAAGCAACTATCCCACATTTGTCGATAAAAGCCTCTAAAACCAAAATACCAAATTAGGTTGGGAAATTCCCCCAACCATGACAAAAGAAAACTCACAATTCCAAGAATATAAAAAGAAATCTAATGAAATGGTAGGTCTTTCCAAAATATAGAGGATCACCACTTCACAAAAAATTAATCGACGAACCACACCACCTAACTCTTCACAGAAGTAACAAAAATCCCTAGGACCCTACATCATGAAATCATGTAACATCCAGGGATGGTCAGTGGGGTAAGCCATGACATGTAACACAAGAAAAGTAATGAAATAATGCAATTTCCGAAACCAATCAAAATTGCATGCACAATAAATATATATCTAGGATGTCAGGATAGGTTCAAGGATCATCAACCATGGAAATTTAAATCATTAACCTAAATTTTTTAGCTCGCTCCATCCTAAAGTGACCCATGGGATATATGGATTCAGCTCGCCCTATTGAAAAGGGCCCCAGTGCGTGTTAGATACACAAACCGAGGAATGTCTAAAGACACCGAGGAGATAGCGATCCAAAATATAATATGTCCAACAAGCACATGGTCACATAGACCAACACACCTACAAATGTGGTTTTTAGTGTTGCTCCCTTTAAGCGCAGATTGAAACAGTTTGCCTATAAACCAAACCATTAATCTGAAGTCATTCATTAATGCATTACCAACATGGTATCGTTATACGAGTATGCTTGTAAGGTTATATAATTATACCAAACCAATCAAAGCCGCTAGACTCCCAAGTTCAATTTAAGATACAATTCAATGCCACCAAGGGCATTCCAAAACAATTTTCACTATCCATTATTCTTTAGTGCTATGAAAGATTCCAAAAGTAAGTGAAGTTAAAATTCCATATTCAAAGCAAACATTATGAAGGTGGGTTGAGATTAATGCCATTACCAAGCCAAACATCCATCAATTTAGGAAAACCCATGTTCTCCATTCCAATCCCCATAATAATGCACCTATTCAGTCCCAAATGCCATTTGTCAAAGCATGAATAACATATTAAAATCATAGGAAAATAATTCATGTAGAAATCAATCAAAAGCCCTCAACCCAAAATTCAAACCCAACAATTAAATCACTTAATATTAAATCAATTTATGCCATAATGTAAAATACAAGCTTAGGGATGAGATACATACCTGAAATACTAAAGCATTTGGGGAGAAATTGAAATTTGTAGCCTAATTTTTGAATTCCTTATGAAACCCTAGTGTCTCTTTCCTTGGGAGTTTAAGAGGAAGAGAATCAGTTTTTTAATTTGATAACCTAAGGCGAAGAGAGCATTTGAATATTTTAAGTCATGGAAGAAAGTGTAAAGAGAGAAAAAGATGAAAAAGACCTAATTATAATGTGTAGGGAAAATTTGGGTCTAGTCATCACGTCTTAAGTAACAACTCATGAGGTCTGACCACGAGTCATTAATTGGACTCGTTACCCATAGATTAAAATCCTAGTCTCTCACTGTGAAGACAATGGGTTCCTCATAACTACTCGTTTTTTAACATAACAGGTCATTGTGACAAGTGGTTATCTAAGGTTGGACTCTTGGGCAGCCTTCTGTTATGACAACGAGTCCCTTCTAAGGACTCGTTATGACTCACAAAATTTTTTACCTTGGACTCATTGTCAATGGACAATGACCTAGGCTACTCAATAGCGCGGTAAAAAGTCTTCCTGATGTCTCGTTATGTGTGACAATGAGTCATTGTCAAGGATTCATTATCTCTGGCAATTTTTAGACCAGTTCAGAACTTTAGCTAATTAATTACTCAATTCTTGGGGAGGTCTAAAACTCAAAATTTGCGGTGTTACATTCCTCACCCCAAAGATTATTCATCACCGAATAAGGAGTTGGGGCACCCTTAGCATGATAACAATAAGAATGCAAAAGGAATCCAAAGACAAATTTGAAATGAAATAAGATGAAAAATGAAACTCATACCTCAAGAACTTTCATCCAACATGGGAAACAAGGATGGGTACTTGGCTCTCATGTCTTCTATAGACTCCCATGAAACTTCTTCCATCCTTTGGTTTCTCCAAAGTACCTTTAACGAAGCTACTGGAACTTTTCATAAGAGAACAAATCTATAACACTAACATCCTCCATAGGCACTGCCAAAGAAGTATCACCCACAAACATTTTCAGCATAGACACATGGAAAATAGGATATATAGAAGCTAAACTTGCTAGCAATACTAACTTATAAGAGATATTCCCAAACCTTATGAAAATCTAATATGGACAAACGTAATGGGTACTAAGCTTTCTTTCATCCTAAATCACATGACTCTTTTCATAGGAGAAACCTTCAAGAGTACCCAATCACTAACCTTAACCTCCGACTCCCACCTTTTCATATTTGTATAAGAATTTGGTGATTCTGACCAGTCTTAAGTCTTTATCTAATCACCTTTACCTTCTCCATGGCATGGTAAACCAATGCAAGACCTAATAACCTAGTCTCTCCAACCTCAACATATTTTATAAGAGACCTGCACCTCCTACTATAGAGAGCCTCAAAAGGAGCCATGTAAGAGCTAGAATAATAGCTATTATTGTACGTAAAATCAATGAGAGGCAAATGGTCCACCCGTTTACCATTCCAATCAAGCTCACATGCCCTTAGCATATTTTCATAAGTTTGAATAGTATGATCCACTTGCCCATCTATTTGAGAATAGAAAGTGGTGCAAAGGTTCACTTAAGTGGACCTTTCTAAAAAGAATACGAGAGGTGAGAATAAAATGCGTACATTAGTTTGAAATGATGAAAATGGGTGTTCCAACAATTTACTATCTCTTGAATGAATAACTTAGAATAATTCTCTCCCGAGTACTTAGTCCTCACATAAAAAAAGTGAGCAAAATTGGTCATTCTATCCACAATGAACAAATAAAATCATACTGACTATGAGACTATCAAAAACCCATAACAAAGTTCATATTGATCATATCCCACTTTTACATGGGTAACTCTATATCTTGAGACATTCCACTGAAACTCAAATGCTCAACCTTAACTTGCTGATAAACCATACACTTAGCAAAAAAATTCGCCACATCCCTCGTTATATTATTGCACCAGTAGATTTCCTTCAAGTCATGATACATCTTTGTTGTACCCGAATGAATGTATATCTAAACTCATGAGCTTCAGTTAATATCCTTTCCCACCGCCTACCTATATCAGGAACACACAACCTTTCTTGGTACCTTAAGATGACATCTCTCCTAAACTCAAATTCCATAACCTTTTTTGACTAACATCATCTTTAATCTGCATAAGTACGGGATCAAAAGACTATTTCTCCATAACCTCAGCACTGAGAGATAATTTAACTACTTCCTGAACAATCACTCCTCCATCTTTAGAGTGTAAGAGATGAACTTCCAAGTTAGAAAGTCTGTGAATATCCTTTACCAAGCCTTGTTTCTTCTCAACAACGTGAGATAAGTTTCCCATACACTACCTGCTAAGAGCATCAACAATAATATTAGTTTTACCTAGATGGTAGTGAAAGCTCATGTTGTAATCTTTAAGTAGCTCGAGCCGCTGCCTCTGTCTTATATTCAACTCTTTCTAAGTAAATACATACTGGAAGCTCATGTGGTCTAAATAAATATCCACATACACTCCATACAGATAATCACGCTAGATTTTCCTTGCAAAGACCACAGCCATAAAATCTAGATCATGAGCCAGATAATTTCTCCCGTGAACCTTAAGCTGCCTTGAAGAATAGGATACAACCCTACCATGCTAAATCAATTCATAGCCCAATCCCACACTGGATGTATCACAATACACAAAAAACCCATTCGTACACTCGAGTAGGGTCAAAATTGGTGCAGAAGTTAGGTTATCATTTAGCTTGTCAAAAATACCCTCACAATTGTTAGACCACATAAACTTACCCTTCTTTTAGATTAACTTCATCAGCGGAGTAGCAATAAATGAGAAACTCTTCACAAACCTCCGATAATACCTAACTAAACCTAAGAAGCTCTTAATATTAGTTAGACTCGTGAATCTAGACTATTTCTTAACTTATTTAACTTTTTGTGGATCCACCTTGATCCCCTCACTAGAAAACACATGCCTTAGAAAAGTCACAGCACTCAGCCAAAACCCACTATTAGAAAATTCTACATACAACTTCTAATCCTTAAGAGTCTGAAACACAATTTAAATGTGATTGGCATGATCCTCCTCACTCATTGAGTACACTAAGATATCATCAATGAAGACTATAACGAGCAAAAACAAAAAATACCTTAACACCCAATTCATAAGATCTATAAAAGCAGCCAGATTATTTGTCAACACGAACGACATAACCAAAAATTCATTATGACTATACTAGGTTTGAAAACCAGTCTTGGGAATATCAAACTCCCTAATTTTCAATTTGTGATAGCCTAAATGAAAATCAATCTTAGAAAAACACCTAGCACCCTGAAGCTGATCAAATAGGTCATCAATCCTAGCAAAAGGATACTTATTCTTCACTGTAACCTTGTTTAACTGACGATATTCTATACATATCCAAAATGGACCATCCTTCTTTTGCATGAAAAGAACAAAAGCACCCCACGGATAAATGCCAATATAAATAAACCATTTATCAAGAAGATACTTAAATTTCTCCTTAAGTTCCTTTAGTTCAGCCGGAGTTATTCTATAGAAGGGGTGGAAATCAGACGGGTATCTAGTTAAAGATAAACCCAAAAATCTAATTTCCTGTTGGGATAAATTCCAAAAAGATCATTGTGAAAAACATTAGAAAGTTCATTAATCGAAGGGACATATTGCAAAAAAGGACCATCAGAGTTAGAATTCTTAACCCAAACTACATAATACAGATAACCCTTGGAAATCAAATTTCAAGCTCTAAGATAAGGAATAAATCTCCCTTTGGGAACCAATGAACTCCCCTCCCATAAAATCACCAATTTATTAGGAAACTGGAAATTGACCTTTTGGGTCCTACGATCCAGAGAAGCATAACACGAAAAAATCCAATCCATCCCAACATTACATCAAAATCCACTATATCCAGTTTTATCAAATTCACTAACGTATCCCTATGAAAGATAGACAACACAGAACACCTATAGTTTTTTCTAGCAAAAATAGAATCACCCACCAAATAAGACATAGAAAAGGGGTCAAAAATATTTTCAAGAACAAACCTAACGTATAATGCTACATAAGGATTCATAAAGACGGGGTAGAATACGAATCAATCAAACAATAAGCATCACGAGAAAAGAGCTATAACATAGCAGTGACAACATTTGGGATACATCAGATTCCTGATGAGTAGCAAGAGTAGAGATATAATATTGGCCAGTATCGATACCTGATATAGCATACTTAGGTGCAGTATCTAAAAAAGTAACGACTAGAAACTTATTATCTCTAGTGGAAACATTAACTACAAGACAATTTCACTGCATATGACCAGGTTGACCACAATAAAACACAAGTTCCTCCCATTCTCATAACAACTACAATAATGTTTCACAAAAAATACCAAAGAGGGTAGTTGCGGCTGACTGAGCTCTGAAAGCCTGAGACTGAGCACCCGGTGCCTTAGGATCACTGTTGGCCTAAAAATGATGATAACCAGAAGGCTTAGGATAAGGAGCACTAGTCGTAGGATAAGAACTCCCTAATTCTACTTCTTAGTCTACTTCCTACCATATTTCATACTATTCTGTTGGCTTGCACCCTACTCTAAATATCTAAACTTCTTTCTCTACCTCTCTCTCATCTCTACCTACTTATTTTTCTTATCCTTCATCTGTTTCATATAAACTACAAGCCCAGAGATGTCCGTATCATTATTCAACATTAAAACCATTCATTCCAACACCAAGTTATGAAATAAATCAAGAGCAAACTTTCTCATTTGGGACCACATATTAGACATTAAATCCATATCATAATGGTATAGCTACTGGAACTTTATAGCGTACTCCTAAACACTTATCTTATCATGCTTCAAGCTTACAAACTCTTCAGCCTTCACTTCTCTTAACAACTAAGGAAAGAAGTGATCAAGCAAGATACATAAAAATTCATCCCACACCGTCAACTTAACATCATCACCCCTCACATTTCTTACTCTTCGTATCACTGATAAGCTGTACCTTTTAACTGATCTGCAACAAACTCTACACCTTCAAAATTAGTATCGTGTATTACCGTAAAGATCTTCTCCATCTTATTAATGCACCAATGATAATTGTCCTCAACCTTTGAGCCTGTAAAGGTTTGGGAATTTAATATCGTGAACTGGCTAACCTGAGTGATCTTAGATGAACTAACATGAGACTGTTGATACTGGGATGCCACTAGTTGGGAAAGTATATGAATAAACTAATGGAACTTTGCATTAGAAATATCTCCCTAAGGTGACTGAGCATAAGTATCACCAGCCCTGAAAGCCCAAGGGGGACTAGTAGAAATCGTTAGAACCCTATAAGGAGAAGTACAGTTAGGAGCAAGTATCCTGGATTGGTTCCGCACTCCATAAAAAGGAATAATTTCCTTTATATTTTCCTTAGGTGGGATAAAGGGTCTAGCTTAGTTTTTACAACCATTAGATCTTTAGGGAGGCATAATCTGAAACACAAGCCAGGATTTAGAAAAGAATAAAGATAACAAGACTTTATACCCATAGATAGAACACAAGAAAATAAACATTCCTAAATGTCTTATACTCTCCCCCTTAGAAGTTTGGCATGCTACATACCAACAAAAAAGACCCTACTCAACACGGCTTTGTGGACACCCCATGAACCTAAATTGTGTTTTGATACCAAGCTTGCCACGATCCTAACTAGGTCCTAGTCATAACGGGTATCTCAAACTCACTATGGGCTAAAGACTACCCTCTTAGCCTAACAACCAGAACATAATAAAAATACAGCAGAAGATGATAAAATATGATGATAACAAGAATCTATAAACCAAATGTGAACTATGATTTAGAATAAATAAAAATCCCATGCATGTCCATAAAAGCCTCTAAAATTAGAATACCAAACTAGGTTGAGACATGCCCCCGACAATGACAAAAAACCTCACAATTCCCAAAATTTGAAAAGAAACCTAATGAAATGGCAGGAATTTTTACAAGATAAAGGCTCCCCATTTCAAAATAAATTGACTGACAAACTACACTAACTAACACAGCATAAAAGTAATAGAAAATCCCTAAAACTATACATCATGGAATAATGTAGCATCCAGTGATAGTCTGTGGGGTAAGCATTGGCATAAAACTCAAGAAAAGTGATAAAGTAATGCCATTGCAAAAATCACTCAACGACATGTACAATAATTATATATATAGGATACCGGGGTACGGACTAAGATTTTAAACCATTAACCTAAATCGTGTTACTCGATCCGTCCTAAAGGGACAGATGGGCTATAAAGGTTTATCTTTTCTTTCTAAAATAGCCTCAGTATGTGTTAGTTGAACGAATCGAGAAAACCAAGGAAAGCCTACAGACACCAAAGAGATAACCATCAAAAATATAATATGTGCACCAAGAACGCATCCATATTTATCCTTACACCAATAAACATGGTTTTCAATGTTGGTCCCTCGGGGACAACACCTTCATGGTGAGCTATGAAATTCCCTTTAAGCCCAGATTAAAATAGTTTGCACATAAAACTAGCCAGGAGTCATTCATTATGGCATTTACCGACTTGGTATCATCACACGCATATGTTAGCAGGCTTATGTAATTATGCTAGACTAGTTTAATAAACTGTTAGGCTCCGAAGTTCTTTTTAAAATCCAAATCATTGCCACCAAGGGCTTTCCAAAAACATCTTCACTATCTATAATCCTTTAATGCAATAAAATATTCCAAAAGTAAGTTAAGTTATGAAAATTCCATGTACAAAACTAGAGTTATAAAGGTGGGCTAAGGTTAATGCCATTACCAAGCCAGATATCCACAAATTTAGGAAAACCTATTTTCCACTTTCCAATATACATAATAATATAGCCATTAAGCCCTAAAAATCATTAGTCAAAGCATAAATAACATATTTTAATCATGGAGAAACAATTGATGTAGAAACCAATCAAAAGCCCTCAACCCAAAATTCAAACCCAATAATTAAATAATATAAATGTTGAATCAATTTATTCCATAGTGTAAAATACAAGTTTAGGGGTGAGAGACAAGCGTAAAATACTAAGGAATTCATAGATAAATCAATGATTGGAGCCTAATTGTTGAAGTCCTTATGAAACCATCGTGTCTCTTACTTTGGAAGATTAAGAAAAAGAGAGTATGTTTCTTTTAATTTTATAACCTAAGGAAAAGAGAGCATTTTAATGTATTTAAGTCATGTAATAAAGTGTGATGAGAGGAAAAGATGAAAAAGACCCTAATTAAAATGTGCAGGAAAAATTTAGGTCAAGTCGTCACGCCTTAGGTAACGACTCATAAGGTCTGACCACGAGTCGTTACCTAGACTCGTTACTAAGATATCAAAATCTTTGTCCTTCACTGTTAAGACAATGGATCCCTTATAATGACTTGTTGCCTACCATAATGGGTTGTCATGATGAGTCATTGTCAGGGGTTAGACTCCTTGGCAACCTTTTGTTGTGACAATGAGTCCCACCTAGCGACTCATTACGACTTACAACAAGTCATACCCTGGACTCATTATCAAGGAACCATGACCTAGGCTACTCACTTCCATGGTAACAATTCTTCCTAATGACTGGTTACGTATAACAATAACTCATCGTTAGGGACTTATTATCACTAGCAGTTTTGAGATCAATTCAGAAGAATAGGTTGAGAAACCAGAAGAAGGTAAGAAAATTAAAGAAGAATTAGTTAAAATAGATGAAGAAGAATTAGAAAAAGAAGCAGACAAAGAAAATAAACTAAACAAAAATGATTAATAATAAAAAGAAGAAAAAGAAGAAGTTAACTAACAAGAGGCAGAACAAAAAAAGAGGAAGAATAAGACAAAGATGGCCATAATGTGGTGATGGATATTATTAATTTCATCAATGAAAACATTTCTGTTGATGAGAAAAAAGAAAATTGAATGGTAATGTGGTGAAATTTTAAGATAATTTAGTTTTATTTGGGCAACAAATGATTTGAATGATCTTTGGATGATATCACAAATAATTTTTATTTTATGAAAGTTGCTAGGGTTTGGTAATGAAACTATTTTGATCAAACTGTGTTGTTCCAGTTAAATCAAATATGCACTATGTTATCATAGATGATACATTGTATGTTTAACATCAAGGAATTAATTTTAAGTATTTCCTACACTTCTAGAATAGTTGATTATTACCATGCTAGTCGATTTTAAGTTAATCTGTAGATTGATCAAATGCTATTTTAGGAATAGCTGTACCAACATTCTAGTAAAATAGAAATATTTTAATTCTTCACTCTCACTACATCAATGTTACACCTTTTAAAACAACAAATGCTAGCATTATACCACGTAACATCATTTTAGGTCATTCTTCCTTTCTTCGGTCAAAACCAACTATTGGTTTAGTTGATCCCTCTCTATGGGGTGTGTTTGAGCAATAATTTTAAGTGATCTCTTTGCCCTTCGGCTTCTTTGAATAATGTCAGGATAAAATCTCTATTTTCTTTATTTTCTATAAGTTTTGGTAGTAGATTAAATTTTGTAACACCATAAAAATTTGATGTCTCAGGCCCCAGACTCAATGTTAATGGACTACTTAGATACCTTATCAAGCCATTTAAAATATGAGCATGGGTAATTATCCTATAAAAATTAATAATTAGATAATGAATTACGTAATTTAAAAAAAATTATACATGACTCACCTCGCAATTGCACAATTATAAGATGTGCAACCTCGATTTGAGTTCGTTTGCTACATCCTCAAGACAACTGTATTTCCACAATAACAAACTATAGTATTTTTTTAATTATATGTTTGAGGTACTTAAGACATTGTAGAATTTTAAAATAAAAATAAAGAGGTGGAAATAATGAGGGATGGAGGACTTTATATATGAAGTAAAAAAGAAATGTTACCATTTAAGAAGTACGAAATTAGTGGTTAGTTATTACTGGAACAATAATTATATTTTTTTGAACTATTGGAGATACATATCTCATCAATTTTGACCTATGTCAACCCTCGACGAGATATATAAGTCTACCGTAGACCCTCTGAATCAACAAACCCTCACTAGCATGTTTAAAAGGAAATAAATAAATAAGAAATAAATAAGAAATAAATAAATTATGAAATTCTACATATATGAAGGAGTTAAAACAAGAAACATGACCATGTAATAGTCCACATAAATTAGGGATGGTGATCAAAGGGATATGTGGGTGGGTAGTGGTTGAACAAACAACGTTCTCAAAATATAATTGTGCTTTGAGGGTCCATCGATTCATGCGGTCTATCATAGACGTACATTGTAGGTCGAGCATGATTGTTATCAGGGTCGATGGTCGATTTCATAGTACTATTTACATGGTTTCATACCCTCGCTAGCATGTTTTTTAAAAAGGAATAATTAAATATAAATAAATAAATTATGGGATTCTACACATATGGAAGAGTTTAAACAAATCACTTGATCATGTTAGAGTACATACAAATTGCGGGGTGATGATCAAAGTAGTATATGGATGGGTAGTGGTTGAGCAACAACATCCTCAAAATAATGTTTGTCAAAGCAGACGTATATTTTAAGGATGTTGATTGTTCAACCACTACCCATCCACATACCCCTTCGATCACCACCTTAAATTTGTTTGGACTATTACACAATCATGTGATTTGTTTAAAATTCTTCATAAGTGTAGAATCTCATAATTTTTTTATTTTTATTTAATTATTTCTTTTTAGAAAACATTCTAGTGGGGTTCTACCAATTCATCTGGTCTATGATAGACAAATATGATTGGTTGAGCATCGATAGTTGTCTATGTCGACGATAGATCCCATAATTCTACATACATGATTTTAGACCTTCACTAGCATGTTTAAAAGGAAATAAATAAATATATTAGAAATTCTATACATATGAAGGAGTTTAAAAAATTCACTGATCATGTTAGAGCCTACACAAATTGGGGTTGGTGATCAAAGGGGTATGTAGATAGGTAGTGGTTGAATAATCAACATCCTCAAAATATACATTTGCTTTGACAAATATTACTCTAACAATGTTTTTTGTTCAAACACTACCCATCCAAAACCCCTTGGATCACCACTCCTAATATTTGTGAACTATTACAGGATTATGTGACTTTTTCGAACTCCTTAATATGTGTAGAATTTCATAATTTATTTATTTATTATTTATTTATTTTGTTTTAAACATGCTAGTGAGGGTCTATAATCATGTACATAGAACTACGGGGTCTACCATCGATCCTGAAAACAATCTATATTCAACTGGACATATAAATCCACGACAGATTATACGAATCAATGGACTTTTAAAGCACTCATATGTTTTGGCTTATGTTTTTTGTTCAACCACTATCTACCCACATACATCTTCGATCACAAGACTTTTTAAAACTTTTTTTTAATTTAGTTACTTTTTTTAAATCATGGAACAGATGGTTCATCAATTCATCTGGTCTATGATCGACAAATTTGTATGATCGAGGATTGATGGAGGCCAAGATTGAGGATAGTTCCCATAAAAAAAGATGAACAAGCGTAGACCAAACGCCTTTTCTATGATAGATTATATATGTAATCCACATTTATTAGCAAATAGTGTTAACTCTTCATATATTTTTTTTCAAGATAGTCATAGTTATATTCATTGATTGAGCAATAAGAATTTAAAAAGTTGTTAATGTTGAAAGAAAAAACCACAAAGAAGAAGATTACCAACATAAAAACAACAATCATAAAGAAGAGGATAACAAGATTTAACTAATTCAAATCGTCATATTCATATTATTCATAGTCATTAGATCTATTTTAGTATCACTAGACGGGCAAAAAGAAGAATCTTTCTTCAAACAAAAAACCTAACCAAGAAAGCTTCTTCTAAAATCAATAAAAATAAAAATAAAAACTAAACTAGAAAGATTATGGGGGTGATGTAATCACTGGCTTCCAGACCAAGCCTTTCCAAAATTACCCATATGAAATGAGCGATGTGGTGTATTTCACGTTTCACATAAATATAATCCTAACCCAGCCCATAGAAGAAGCGATCAAGGTCATTGCAGAAGAAAAGATCATAATGGTGATGGGCATTCATTCTTTTTATTGGATGAAAAGGGATTATTCTTGGAGGCATAAGTATTGTTTGAAGATGAAAAATTTCTTGGACTGTTTGGTATACGTGGAATGATTGGTCATATAGAAAACACCATCGTATAAATAAACCCATAGAGGGTGGAATTTCATATATCTAACCAATGAGAAATCAACGTGTATAGGAATAGAAGATAGTTGGGAAGCATATACCAGCTGGTTTTTATAAGAATGGATGTGTAGTGCAGCTTTTAATTACTTGAAAATATCAAACGAAGGTTAAATGCATCGATTGGAGTGATGTAGTGGTAAAAAGACCTATATACCATATTTTATGAATAATTATAGATCCTTTATAACATTTCTTTAATCGACTGTGTGATAGATATTTGATACATTAGTGTGGTCTATCCTAGATAATGCATAGAGTCGATTACATCTAAAAACTAAATTCTTCAAAAATACGGGGGTCCCCAAAAAAGGCAGCTTTCGATACAAAAGAAGAGCCAAACCTATATAATAGTTGTTAGTCATACTATATGTGGTCCTTTTGTGCTCGGGTCTCTTACACACTGAACACTTATTTCTCCTCTTGGACCTAAAAGTTACACCAATGCTCTTAACACATGTGACTCTCTTCTTTACGAATTTTGGATCATAGGGGGTGGAAAAATCTTTGTTTCTTGCAATTCTTGTGGAACAATCCATTCGGACTCTACAGGGACAACGTTAGTAGCTTCATAGTATACAAGGATGTACGTTTCAATTTTATAAATAGGCTTGAGTTCTCATATATGGAATTAAAATAACCTTTGTCATTTCAATACTGCTATCTCAAAGCGGTCATTGCATGTTTGCACAAATAGTTCACCAAGTGATATTTCCTATGAGAACAAGACTTCTCCAAAAGATAGACCTTGGAAGTAATACCGCTGCCGAACACGGTGAATTGGTAGATATTACTATTCATATTTTTCATATAAAAAAGAGTCGCTCGTGATCTTATTATCATTTAAGATCTTCTCCACACTAGGTACAATATTGTTATTTGAATTAGCAACATATTCATGCCTCTCCATGAACTTTTTGCCAAATTTTTTAGCAATTGAATTGAATATATATGACACATGGTACTCTATATCATCCGTCAGTAGTGAATTAAGGGACTTGAT
The DNA here is from genome assembly GCF_002878395.1 of Capsicum annuum. Lineage (NCBI taxonomy): Eukaryota > Viridiplantae > Streptophyta > Magnoliopsida > Solanales > Solanaceae > Capsicum > Capsicum annuum. Next base: position 61,888,599 of record NC_061114.1, read on the forward strand.
AATGTTTGTGGTCATCATATAGTACCTATTGCTCGGTAAGTGTGCTCTGGTTCACTTCTCAAAACCAACCACATTTCAAAGATATGTACTGACTCGAGGAATTTATCCTAGAATTCCACAAAATGCTCTCTAAACTCATTAAAATATAAGCCTTGGAAGCAGCATAGAATAGATAAAAATGATCTCCATATTGCTGATTTACTCAAAGATTTTTACTAAGGTACCTCTTGCAAAGTTCATGATTCACAAGATTGTTAACACAAGAAAAGGCATTGGCAATGCTAATATGCCTATCAGAGATTACACGTAAATATAGATCATCAACTATTATAGTCGTCAACTTTTTAAAGAAGAAGGTCCCAAAAGCATTTTTCTCATTATCCATAACACAAAATACAATTGGATAAATATGATTTTCAGTGTCTTGTGCAACGATGATTAGCAACACACCTCCATACTTGACATATAAATTTGTGCCATCAATGGTAATTACCTTTCCCCTTGTGCATATCCCCATATGTAAGATTCGAAAGTTAAAAAGTAGTACACAAAGAATTCATCTTTCTTATTAATCATGATAGAATAAGAAGAAATGGGATTCAGTGACTCGATCTTGTAGGAAAAGTTGACAAGCAAAAGTATTTGTGCTCCGTTATCCCATGAACATTGATCATCGCAATTATATTTCCTTTTCAACATATCTATTAGCTTATCTTGGAATGTATCTCCCTAAAGACAATTCTCTAAATTTTTTTATGCTTGGTTTTTTACAATCATGAAAATGATTTACACATAGTAAAACACTGATCTCGGATGAGATTTTCTTATGCCTGCTCATACCGTTATCAACACGCAGGTATAGACCCCAACATACTTATATATGCAAAATCTGTCAGAGTATTCGTACTTCTTTGCCCACAACAACCTATCTCAACCATGAAATACATATTTCACCTTCAAGAATTTGCTACAACTCTTCTTCATAAAAAAATAAAAAGATTACTTCACTGTCACTTGGTCTAGTAGTATTTTTAGCTCATTCTTGTTGCTGAATGTTTGTTCATGATAGAAATTAGTTTCATTGGAGAAGAAATGATTTACTTGTCATCCCAATCTGCAATCTTCATCAACACCTTTCGAGTCCAATGAATCATAGTCCAAATCAATAAAATCATCTATCAAATTCATATGAGGATTGCCTTTATTCTCATAGTCAATCAAATCATCGTCGACTTATAAGTGTTGGATAGGGGTGGTGATGAATTCAATGGTTTTTTAAAGGGTCACAACTATATTTATTCTTAAAATAGGCCTAAATCCATCCTAACAAACATCTAACATGTACAAAGACACACATCTGTCATTATTTATTATAGTAGGATGCACTTTTTCCCTCGAGTTCATTAGATTACAAATCACCTCATCAGTTGGCTCGCAATCTAAATTCTTGCTCTTCATTATGCCTGCAAACAATTTGTTTTACGAACTATTATAGTGAACCGCATTGGGCAATGTCACATTAGTAAAAGATTTCCAATTCCAATCTATTGGAGTCTCCTCCCATTCTCCCATAAAATCACCAATAACAAGAACAACCTTTACAATAGACATCCTAGAAGTACACAAGAGTCAATCGTTGATTCTGCTAGTGATATATGTTTGGTATATGAATGGTCAATGGTTGGTCAGTGACTGGGAAGATATTTGTACAAAATAAAAAATGTGCAAACATTACTTCTAATCAACGATCATTGGTTTTATAGAACAAAGAAGGAATGTTGGAGTCGCCTAAGCTACTGTAATGTACATTCTAAAGAGGTTTTGGCATAATGTGAGTGATTTGGAAGTTTTATAATAATGGTGGAAAGTGTTTTTGAGAAGATAATAAAGAAATGAGGTAACAATGGATGCAATAGAAAATATTATGACATTTGTGGATTGATTTTGATTAAATTGCTGTAAAAAATCATCAAAAATGTGTCTAAAATGGAGAATTTTTTAGGGAAATGTGGAGCTTCTTTTTTAAGCTTTTGGAAGTTTTTTAAAATTACTTTTATAAAGATATTATGAATATATTATGGATAAGAGGAGGGGAATAAATTGTATTACTAAAAACTTGTGTGTTGGATTTGTTATGTTGGAAAGAATATATGAAGACATCATAAATGGTGTCTATTTGACCAATTTCTAAAGACTTGTGTCTAAATGACAAAGAAAGTTTTCAAAGTGGACATATGACAACTTATCCCCATTCTCATTATTTTTAACCTAAAATTACTTACCCTAGTTCTATCACTCCAACTCTCCCAAAAAAATGTTTTTTCTTTGTAAACAAATTTCATCTCTTGAATTTTTCTCCTATTTCTCTCTCTCACCTTCACCCTTTTTCTATAGTTTAGTTTTTAGGCTTCATAATTTTTCATAGATTGAATGATAACCTACAATTTAAGAGAAATAAACCACTGATCAATTTAATGGAGATAAATCATGATTCATGGGGTATTAAAGTCCTAAACTATTGAAAATAATTTGTGTAATTAGAATGTTTGGCGGCAAATAGGGCTGAAATTGGTCGAAAAGGGTATATATTATATAGATGCGTATACCATGATGGAAACTGATAATCTTGAGTATCATGTAGCGACTTTGTAATTGGCAGGAAAGGATTCATATTTTTTAGATGCATATACGATGATGAGAATTGATCATCTTCTGTTTCTTATCCTCCTCCTCCTTCTTCTTCTCTTCTAGTATAATAATCGGTGTATTAGATGAAATTGATACTAAATATATTGGATTTAATTGATATTGAGTACAACAGCATGGGATACGAATACGCGTATTGTGAAAAAAAATACAATATCATTAAATTTGGACAACAAATACACATGTTTATACCAAATATATGTATCTGGATATACTATATATAATTGATAATAGATCTAACAAATTAAAATTAAATATACTAGATAAAACTAATATTTAATACATCAAATTGATATTGAATATACTAGATGAATCTTAATGAAATAAATATAGGAAAAATGACCTTCTGGACCCCTATACTATGTCAATTTTGTAAGTTGGACACTTCTACTTATATGTTTGTTATCTAGACCCCTGAACCCACTAAAAAGCAACATTTTAAATACTTTTTGGGTGAGTGTAACATACTCTCCCACGTCAGCTATCACATCAGCTGCAACGTGTGCCATGTCATCTTTCACATCATTTTTATATATAAAAAATATTACATATTAAAATAAATAAATAAATAAAAAGAAATCTCCCCTCCTGTTCTTCCTCTCTCTTCCCCCATTTCTTTCTATTTGATGTTCATCTTTCTCCATTCCCTTTCCCCATTTCTTTCTTTTTGTTGTTTTTCTTTCTTCATTTCTTCTTTTTTTTTTTACAAACGAACTTTTTCCATGGTCACTCTCAATACACACCATCACACACGCTCATAATGAGCTTTCAACAATTATCTTCTATAGATTTTACACCCACACAATAAAAACGCATACACACATAGAGATCCATGGCTTCCTGATATGGAGAAAACAATAAAAACACACCTAGCTACCGAGAAAAACACACACTCAAGTCACACACACCACACACTCTTAACTGATATTATGAACACACAGAGATCTGAGAGAGCTTGACCAAGAAAAAGAGTTGAACAATGAGAGAGAACGAAGTAAAGGGATCGTGAGAGATAAAGAAACGACCAAACGAACAGTCATTTGATAACAAAAATAGAAATGTGACAAATTCTCAAATCAACTGGACAACTCAAATGAAATACATTATGTTGGCGGCTTACTCATAGCTCACCAGTGATGGTATTTTTCAGGTGATTTGACCGCTGGTGATGGGTTTCCCTACCATGGCAAGTTCTGAGTCATTTTCTGGTGGATATGGTCAATTCATGTGAAGAGCTTGGTCACCACTTTTAATGGTTTATCTTCGCACCTCATTGGAATATGATCACTCTCTCTCCACTTTTCTCTCGATCTCTCTTATTCTTGCCCTTTCCTTCATTATTTTCTTACTCTTAATTTCTCCTTTGATCTCTCTCTCTTCGTGTGTGTATGTGTCTTTTTCAGTAAGGGGTGCGTCTCTGTGTATGAGTTACAGAACAAATGAAGATAATGACTGTATCATATATTGATGATGATGGGTAGAGAATTATTGTTGTGTAGTTGCTAATCCATAAATAAAATAGAGGTTTTACGTGGGTGTGTGTTGAGTGAATATGTTTTGTGGTTGTGTTTTTGTATATAAGATTAGTAGAGGTGAGGGGGGTTAATGGTGATGGTGGATGGGGGTGGGGTAGGGTAGAGTGGGGGTGGGGTCGATGGGGTAGGGGGTGGGATGGGGGATAGTTGGATGGGAAATGGGGCTGGGGAATGGGGATTTTTAATTTTTTTCAAACTTATTATTTTTTATTTTTAAAAATATTTTAAATTAAAAAAGTTGAAAAAAAGTTAAGTGGCTATTTTTAATTTATTTTTAATTATTTTATTATAAAATTGACTAAAAAGTGATCCTCACTCGCACCTCAGGCGAGTGCCTTCATGCACTTCATCCTACTCAGCAATTTCAATGCCCTGTAGGCTCGGTCAATGGTCAAAGGATGCAAAATATAGCTTTTTAATGGGTTCAGGGTCCAGATGACAAACATGTAAGTAGAAGTGTCAAACTTACAAAACCGACATAGTACAGGGGTCCAGAAGGTCATTTTGCCATCAATATATGGATGCAAATACTTTAGATACAAACATATATACAAAAAGTCATGGTGGATTAAAAATATAACGATTAGAATTTTTAAGAGTGATATGAGTCATGATATTTTGTAATAAAGAATAATTGTTGAAACTACCCCTATTATTTTAAGGAATAATGAAATGAAATTATTCAAGTTAACTCCTTGATTTTTTCCTTAAATAATGTGATTCAGTTACATAAGATCTTCTACTTTCTAAAAGAAATTGAACCTAACGGGTTCATATCTCATATACATGTATCTAGATTGTGTATCAAAAAGAAATCTCGAACAGATTACATAATTTTTGAAAATCCATTTTGACTAGTAAATTAGCTGCCTTAAAGTGTGTTTTATGTAGATTCCTCTGAATAATATTTAACTAATATTAAATGCAATTGAGAAGTAACTAGTCACTTTTAAAGCAAAATAACATATGGACATATCTAACTAAGACATGATAAAAGTTTCATAAAATATGTGGTGCTTTCAAGATCCATGAACGATTAATAGATTTAAACTATCACAAGTTAGATGTAAGAATTTAGTGGAGTTTCAAACTCAAGTGCGGTTTACGAAGATTAAACTACTATAAGTTCAAAATCTAGGACCAATTAAACAACAACAACAACGTACCCAGTGTATCCTCACCTACTGGGGTTTGGGAGTGTAAAATATACACAGTCGATACCACCAACTCTGAAGAAGTGGAGAGGCTATTTCTGAGAGACCCCCCCCCCCACTCAAGACAAATAGATTGTAAATATAGTCATAATAAAACATAAGACATGATAAAATAATAGAAAATATGGCACCAACAAAGCAGTGTTATAAACTACCGAACCACAAGCCCTCCCCCCCAACCCTTCTATCTAGAGACTCCACCCTATGTGCAAAGTTATAAAACTACTAGAAAGGTCACCCCTAAGTACAACTACTTTTAAGCTAAGACTCACCCACACACACAAACCTTCTGCCCTAATTCGTGCTCTGTATACCTTTCTATTTAGAGTCATATCTTCAGTAAGCTGTAACTGTTTCTTGTCATTTCTAATCACCTCCCTCCATTACTTCTTTGGCCTATTCTACCATGCCTAAAACCATTCAAAGCTAATCTCTCACACCTCCAAATTGGGGCATCCATGCCCCTCTTCATCACATGCCCAAACCATCCCAACCACACTTATCATATTTTTTACTCCATCAAGGAAACTCCCAGCCTCACTTGAATAGTTTTATTTTTTACCATATCACTCTTAGTGAGTCCACACAACTACCACAACATTCTTATTTCCTCTACCTTAAACTTCTGGATATGGGATTTCTTGACTGGCCAATACTCCGCTCCATATTTCATGGTCGAACGTACCACCACTCTATAGAACTTTTCTTTAATATTGGGGAGCACTTTTTTATCACACAAAACACCTAAAGCAAGCCTCTACTTCATCTACCTCACCCCTATTCAGTGCGTGATATCCTCATCAATATCTTAATTCCCCTCAATCATAGACCCAAGATACTTACAACTATCCATCTTACAAACAACCTGAGAGTCTAACTTCACACTCACCTTTTCCCCCTAAGTCATGTCACTGAACTTCAATGCTAAGTACTCCATCATTGTTTAAATCAACACGATCATATTAGACTCTAAGGTTTGCTTCCAAACCTCTAATTTATCATTAATCCCTTCCTGGGTCTTATCAATAAAAACTACATCATTTACAAATAGAATACATCAAGGAATTTCACCTTGAATATGTTGCATCAAAACATCCATCACTAAAGTGAAAAGAAATAGACAAAGAATCAATCCCTAATACAACCCTGTTAAAATAGGAAAATGCTCTGAATCCCCTCCTACTATCCTCACTAGAGTCTTTGCTCCATCATACATGTCCTTGATTGCTCTAATATATGCCATCAGGACCCCTCTAACCTCCAAGCATCTCTAAAGAACCTTCTGAGGGACTTTATCGTATTCTTTCTCCAAGTCGATGAACACTATATATAAGTCCCTCTTTCTCTACCTATACATCTCCACTAGTATCCATAAAAGGTGAATTGCCTCTATCGTCTAGTGACCAACATAAAACCAAACTTATTCTCCAAAATAGATATGATCCTTCTCATCCTCTACTCAACAACTCTCTCCCAAATATACATATTATGACTCAATAATTCAATGTCTCTATAGGTGTTATAACTTTGAATTTTTCCTTTGGTCTTGTACTACGAAATCATCGTACTCCATCTCCAAGTCTCGAGTATCTTCCCATCCACAAAATGCCATTTAATAATTTGATCAGCTATACCAAACCTTCCCCACTCGAATACTTCTAAAACTCAACTAGGATCTCATCCGACCTTATCGCCCTACCCCTACGCATCTTATGAGTAGCCTCAAATACCTCCTCAACTTAATACATCTACAATAACCAACATCATGATACCACTCAGAGTTCAAGAGCTTCTATAACACAATGTCCTTGTCCCCCTCGTCATTCAAGAATCTATAGAACTACGACTGCCACATTATCTCAATGTGAATGTTATCCACTAGTACTTTGTCATCATCCCCCTTTATGCACTTCACTTGGTCAAGGTCATGGGCCCTTCTCTCCTTAGCCTTCGAAATCCTATACAACCTCTTCTCCCCACTTTTCTTTATAAATCTTGTATACAAGCTCTCAAAAACTGTTATCTTAGCCCTTCTCTCCTTAGCCCTTCATGTTTCCTTGTTTATCCACTTCTCCTCTTCATTATTTCTCTCCTCAATGTTAGCATAATCCACCACCTTACTCTCCACCTTTTTCTTAACTTCTCTATTCCACCACTAGTCCTCCCCCTCTACCTCAATTTTGGCTAGATTGGCCCTTCGAGACATCTAATGACTCTTTATTTATAACCTTAATTCAGCTGTCATACCAATACCACAAAATATGAATGTTCCCCATATACTCTTACACCCCGTTGCCGCCAAATTTTCACCCATATCAAGTGCACTAACTAGAGTCAAGCCATCCCACTTAATTCTGGGATAAACCTTCCCGCCCCTCAACTTTTTGCCCCTCCTCTTCTTGATCAATTTAAAATTTTCAAATTTTCATAATGTATGTGACTGCATATATATGATGGAGTTTTAAATTAATGAACATTCAAGTTATTATTAAGTCAAACTCCAAGAATGACTCATGGAATTCAAACTTAAAGAACGATTCAAAGACTTCAAAGTTTCATAATCCAAGTGTGAATTTGATTGGATTTTCAATCACCAAAAATCATCAAATCTTTATTAGTAAGAAAACTTCTACAATAACTAATTGTGTTCCAATCATTATTAGTAAAAAAATTTGGAACAATTATTGAAGTTTAACCTGATGAATTTTTAGTTCCATAAAAAGTGTCCCAAAGTTTTCTATATTTAGTAATAAGTACTGTTGTCAAAATTTTATTTCCACGCTAAGAAATGGTTAAACACTGAAGAGTTGTGAAATACCAGGTATAATTTTATTTCATTTTATGATGGCTAGTGCCAATTTTCCCCCTTGGTTTACATATCAAATAATACTCATTCATTTTATTAGATGTGAGTTAGTTTTACTAGCAAAAATATTTTAAAAATAAATAAACTTTTAATTTTTGTAAGCTATCATTTCATTCATCTTTTGCATAAAAGAAAAATCTAAGGAAGAGGAGTCACTTTCTTATGTTGTATGTTAGAATCGGTGTAATGACCTTTTCTGTAATTATAAATAAGTCTTCCATTTAAAACTTAATGCTAAAATTTACTTTGATTTGAACTGATGCATTTCATGCTAAGCTAGTTTCAGATGAAATTTGAGCAATGTTCAGTTTAAAGAAATCTAGAAACAATATGGATAAGTATGGTTTTTTTTATAGATAACTAGTTATATAAGACAATAAGAAACCCATAGACTTTTATAGAATCAAATTTGGGTAAGTAGAACTCCCGAAATAGATCTTGCATAAAAGGTATTGCTATGGGTGTCTTAGATTTAAGGTGTATTATGAAAAGGGTTATTTTTGGAGAAAACTGGTCTTTTTGTCCTGTCAACATTGCTATTGAGATGTGCATGTCATAATAAAGACATTCTCAAAAGTAGTAAAACTCCCTCTAGGAGACTAGTAAAGCAATTATGTTGCTATGGCGACATATATTGCGATTTTATTTCAACCTCCCCCCCTCTAAAAAAAATAGATTACTTTTAAGAAACATTTGGGTCTTTAGGATAGTAAATTTATTACAACAACCATCATTCTCTATCAAATTTTATAATTAAGGTAAGAAATTCATCTCTGTTAACTAGTACATCAATAATCTAGACTTAGAAATTCTAGTTTGTGTAGTTCAGAGGGCTTTAGAGTTTATTTTGTTGTTATTATTGTACAAGGAGTTAATTGACTATAAACTTAATGGGTTTTTTTAATTATTGTTATTTTACCCTTATGTGTCATTAATTCACCAAATCATCTATGGAATTAGTAGTTTTAGGTGAATTAAGGTAGAAAAAGTCTTAGATTAAGGGGGAAATGATCATGAACTTGGCCTTAGGGGTTGTTAGTTATATCCCCAACATGGTAGGTTATTTCATTAGCTATTTGTTTATATGTATTTTCTAGAGCTAGATCAAGCAAAAATGGCACGGAAGGGTAAGGCTCCGGCTAAGTGAAGTTCTGCAAGCTTGGTTCTAGTGAATTTGTGAAAGCTTTTTCAAGGTAGGTAATGGTATTGTAGTTTAATCCAATTTGTACTATAAGTTCCTGTTAACTACTTCTTTATATGGATTCTAGTATATTTTAATAACTCTTTAGGTCATTTTCTGTATTTTTCTTTTATTTTTGTTGTTAGAGCTTTTCTATTGCCGCCCCAAGCCATTTATGACATGCTGGGACTGACAGGTCAATTACTGAGTAGTTTATTTGGATTCAGAGTCAATTTCCGATTCTAAGGTCTTCACTAGTTTAAGTTGGCTGCTAGGTGAAAACTTCAATCAAACAATCTCAAATGCTAAATTTGACTATTCAAACAATTTCAGAATATCAATTTTAGGCTCTATGGACCATTGATTCAGGTCCTGAGACACTAATGCAAATTTTTAGTTATTGGTCAAAAGTTAAGAAAATGATAAGTTTGGTCTGGGACAAGTTTTAGTCAAAACAAGCTCAGATAGAAATTTTGATTGTGCCATTTAGTCTGAAACATTGAATTTGATAGTGTAGCATAGTCTGTTTACATATAGAGACTCCAGATAAATCCCCTTTCTACCTCAATTACCCAATTCACTAGGTTCTGGGCATAGATTGTTTATCCCACTCTCATGTGGTCACAGATTTTTTTGCCAAGATATTTACCTTATCCCTGCCCGGCATACCCCCAATTGTGTGGCAGAGAGCTGTTATCCATGAGCTGGTGGGCATTATTTCTTATGTTTGTACTAGGAGTATCAAAGGGTTGTGAGTCTTATCTCTCTTATATTTATGATATTTGTATGGAGAGTCCATCACTAGACTCTGTCCCTGTAATTTATGAGTTTCCTGCTATTTTCCCTATTGATTTGCCTAACATTCCTTCTGCCCATGAGATTAAGCTTGTTAATTATTTTGAGTCGGGCATACTACATATTTCTATGGAACCTTACCGTTTATCTTCTATCATTCTTCAAGAGCAAAGCTCTCAGCTTCAGGATCTTCGTGGTAAGGGTTTTATTAGATCGAGTATATCTCCTTAGAGAAATTTTTTGTTGTTTATTAAGGGAAAAGAGGGCTCCAAGCAGATGTGTATTGGTTATAGGCATCTTAATAAGGTCACGATGAAAAACCATTACCCTATGCCTCGCCTTGATGATTTTTTTATCAGATTTAGGGAGAAATCATGTTCTCTAATAGTTATTTGAAGTTCGATTATCATCAATTGAGAAATCGGGCTGAGGATATCCTGAATAAAACCTTTAGGACCCGCTATTATCATTATGAGTTCTTGGTGATGTCCTTTGGGTTGACTAACACACGAGTCGCGTTCATGGATTTGGTGAACAGAGAATTTAAACCTTATTTAGATTCCTTCATGATTATGATCATCGATGACATCCTTGTGTATTCGAGGAGTAGAGAAGAGAACACACAATATTTGAGGATTGTGCTCCAAACTTTAAGAGATCATTTGTTTTTTCCCAAATTCTCTAAGAATGACTTTTGGCTAGAGTCGATGACATTCCTTGGGAATGTAGTGTCTAAGGATGGGATTATGGCAGACCTAATAAAGATTGAGTCTATTCGTGAATGGGCCAGGCCTAGATCTTCAATTGAGGTTAGTAGTTTTATCGGATGGGCTGGTGATTATCGATAATTCATTGAGCATTTTATGTCACAACCCATTTACAAGCCATGATGGAACCTACTTTAACCTACTAGTAGGTAAGTCAAACCATATCCCAAAGCTATTTGTAACAGGCAAACTTGGTGGAAAATGCCCCAAAAAGAGTCGAATAGACAATGCAACTCATAAATAAGCAAGACAAAAGATTTAGTCTAAAAGGTAGCCGTAACATATAAAACCATCCCATAACCTAGTAGAGTTAATACAAGAGCTACTACAACACACATAAGTTCTAGAGTAGTCAATACAATACGTCTAAAAAAAAGAGTAGACATGGATAAATAGAAGAAAAAGGGGAAACTTCGACTCTAAAAGCTTACCCTATCTCTAAAATCCACTACAACACAACCGTTAAATCAGTGGAGGTAACTAGTACTTGGATCTACATCAACGGGGTAAAGAACTGTAATATGAGAATCAAAGAGTAAATAAGTATAGTATGAGTACCAAAACCATGGGTACTCCATAGGCATCATACGTAAACTGAGATAAATCATGATATAAGTACGATAAGATGTAAGATAACATAACTAAGTCAAAATAAAGGACAAACCTGGAAGTAACTCTAACTTTGCTATGCATAGTTAAATACATAAACTGAAACAAAACATAAAGATAATGTGATTATAACTATAAGATTGGCCCACGTATGCAAATAAATAGGAAAAAGTAAATACGCAGGCCCCCTTATGTGAAACACCCTAGGTGCTGGCCTTGAAAATTTATTGAGCCATGAGCTCACTGCCCTAACTATGATTCTCATTACGAGCCATAGAGTCTTTATACGGATCATAGGACCCCACTCATAAGTTATCTTGTGTGTTTTCCAAGGTACACTATTCAGACTATGACTCAAAACTTATGAGTCGTCAAGACTAATTACTGGTTGTAATGTCCTAATTATAGGGAGAACATGTATTATCCCAAGTTTCTGATGTGACTATGAGTAACATGTTACGAGTCGTAGTGACTAGTTTTGATTCGTATGGTTCAACTTATAACCAGGCCAGTGTTGGTGTACATGGAAACTATCTAGTCTATGATTGAGGGCAACGAGTTTTAGGGTGACTCTACAACTCATAAGGACACCCATAATGATTGGTGCTAATTTTTTCATTTTTTTACTAAGGGTAGTTACGATATTTCCCTCTTTCCCTAAACATAACCCACGACCCATCACAAATATTGAGACCTTATTCCCTTACATAACACAATCAAAATATATCTTTTTCTCTCTCAAATTCTCTCAAGCAAAGAAAGCTAGGAACTTCTCAAAGTTGATCATCTATGGGTTAATTCAAGGTTTCTTCTCCATAATTGGGAATTCTTTAGGCATGTGACTCTAACATCAAACTTTTTTTCCTTAAAGAATAATATTTAAATTATTATTGATGTGAAATTGAATGTGGGTTTTGATATGGTTTGAGGGTTTCAACATGGCTGGTTTTTAAATTATTTTCCCATGGATTATTATTCATTATTTATAATTTATTTATGGGTTTAAACTTGTGGGTGCATAAGTATGGCTAATAAACTAGGAGAATTGTGATTTTACCTAATTTTGTGAATGATGACAATTGAATTGGTAAAAATCTCAGCCTAATATTGTAAATTGGCTTTGAATATGAAAATTATACTTATTAAACTATCTTTGAAAGTAGTTGCATGGCATAAGAGGCCTATTGAAACATAAATGGGTTTGATTCCTAAATTAATTAAATGCATTGGAGTCATCAAATGACTAATATTTTGATGTCCTTTTTGTATGAAGGGTTAGAGTCCCAGAAGGCTAAGTAGTTGACACGAATTGATAATGAGCTTGCAAATAAGGTTGCTATGAAGAAACCGATAAGGTACCTTAATGCATGATTGGTTCACTTACATGGGAAAGTGTGATAAATGTTTTAATTATTCTTACAAAAGGCTTGTGTAGCTAGGCCATGAAGGTGGCGGTCCCAAAGGACCAACAATGGAAATTGCGTTTGCCGATGCGGGGGTCTAAATGGTTTGGGGCTTGAGTTCTCTTGCCTATGAACAAGGTGGTTTGAGTTCCCCTTATTATCTGATTGGGAGGTTTGAGTCCCCTATATTATAATACATGATCGGGTGCTTCAGTCACCTTAGTAAATGATTGGGAGGTTCATGTCCCCAATGTATATATATGAGATTATTCTCAAATTCGTGCAACTACATGTAGTAGGCCCAACAAGGGGAAAAGAGCTGGAGCCCATGTAGCTTGTAGGTACTTTTTTGTGATGGTTGATCTATACAATCTAGGTAAAAATTATAGAGATCATGTTAAGACTTGTCTTTTATCCCATCATGTTTTATAACTATACAGATATATATATATGCACACATGTATGTGAACATGTGAATTGAGTTTAACTGAATATTGAATTTTCATTACTTTATCTTTATCCCTAAGTAACATGTTATTTCTCAATCCACTAACCATCCCCAAACGTTGTCTCTCTAAGTAATGCATGCACCAAAAATACTTCTACTTTTCTACGTAGTGTTAGGTAGATCAACTCAGCTCATCGGTCGTTAGTGGTGAGCTTCAATTCTCTGGATACTTAGGCATTTCATCAGTTTCTATTCTTTGATTAGAGTTGAAAGTTTACATTATCATTAACATAGTCATTGTCATTGTCAGGGTCGGAGTCATGTCTCGACACTTTATTGATTTTGGTTTTGAATACAATGCTTTGTGGATTACTGTGGACTTGGGTGATGTTGGTTGATTATTTTTTGTCGGTTACCGGTTATTGGTTATAGACATATCTTAAATTTCTTTAATTTTATCTTATTCTATCTCGTTATATATTTGGATTTCATCCGTTGTTAAGGGTATTATATTCTACATTACTAGGTGTAATGGGTGGTCTTTGGTCTTTATTGGACTTGAGATACCCGTCATAGCCAAGCCATGGTTTGCTTATGACCAAGTTGGTATCAGAGCCCAGGTTTGGTGTCACTGGGTGTCCACAAATTCATGTCAAATAGATTCTTTTTATGGGTATGTAGCATGCAACACTCATAAGGGAGAGGCTATGAGACATTTAGGAATATTTTTGTTTCTTGTTGTTTTATTTTTGGGCTATAGAGTCTAAGGTCTTAAATCTCCTCTAATTCTCATTTTTTTGCATCTCAGATCATGCCTCCCAAAATATTTGATGTTTGTGGAAACTTTTCTGTACTATTAGAGGACAATATGGACAAAGCTCGTCCAACTTAAGAAGTTTAGACCCAGTCTAGGGTCACTACTTCTGACTATCCTTATGGAGTCCTGTTGGTTCCTACCGGTCCTTCTCAAGCTTTTCAATCAATGATGTTCATGCCTCACCGCCACAAGGAGATATTTCTAATGCTGAGATATGTCATTCTATTTATCTATTGACCCATATAGTAGTCTCTATGTAATGCCAATCTGGTCTTTTTAGTGGGAGAAGGAATTAGGCTAGGATGGGGAAGAGACAAAGCAAGAAGTTCAAATATTTAGAGAAAGGTCTAGGTCATCATAATAGAGGTAAACATAGGAGAAAGTTAGTCAAAAAAGAGAGTTAGGGAAATTTGGGTCCATACCCATCAGCTAGATTCTCTTTTCCTAAGTCATTTGACGATTGTCATTTTGAATATGGTGGTGGTCCTAGGGTATAGGGTTCCTATATCAATCTAGTGGAGCCTAGTTAACCTTACCCTATCCTCCTCTCTCATTTTGAGATCAGTTGTATCATGGGTTCTGTCATGAGGGGAAGAATCAATGCTTTAGTTGCGGTTACCTCGGTCATATGTGGCAACATTATCCTTCTGATATTGTTTCCATTGGATATAATAAGATTCAAATTGTTAGTGTATTTAATTTTTATGTCAATAGGTGCTACTTATGGTACATCAAAACTGTTTCAACGCTCTTGCCACTCATCAGGATTATGAGGCATCTCCCGATGTTGTTATTGGTCTGCTAAAAATTTTATCTTGTTATGTATTTTGTCTACTTGATCATAGGTCTACCCTCTCTTATATAGCTATTTATTTTGGTTTTTGTCCTGAGTGTATTTCAGATCCCCTTTTTGTGTCCACCCCGGCGGGTGACTCCATTGTGGCCAGAAGGGTCTAAGAGGTTGTGTGAGGTTGGTCTATTATAGGGAGACCTTGGTGGATCTGATAGAGTTAGACATGTCAAACTTTAATATGGTTTTGGGGATGTACTGGTTACCCTCGTTCTATGTCTCTTTAGATTTATGGAACACGAAGGTCATTTTTAAGTTTCCTAATGAGCCAATTATAGAATGGGAAGAGAGTTCTCTAGTACCTGAGGTAAGGTTCTTTTCTTATCTTATAGCCTATAAATGGTTTTCCAAAGGGTGCTCTGTTTATACCCTTGAATTCAAGTTAAGTATTCTAGTTTTGAAGGACCTTCTTAGCAGTCATAGTCTTCCTGGCATTCCTCCTAATAGGAAAATTTATTTTGGGACTGATTTTCTCCTAGACACATCCTATATCGATTACTCCTTATAGAATAGCTTCAGTCGTATTTAAAGAATTTAAGGAGTAGGTAAAGGATCTACTTAATAAGTGTTTTATTCTCTCTAGTGATTCTCCATGGGATGCTCTTGTTCTCTTAGTGTGTAGGAAAGATGTATCCCTCTGAATATTCATAGATTATCAATAGCTGAATAAGGAATTTAGGGTAACCTCTTTAGTGGTTCGTGATAGTTGTTAGACACCAAGTTTTAACTTTAGATAGTAATTGTGGTGAGAACAAAATATTAGCTTAAGAATAGCAATGTGAGATATGCAGGATTAAATTTGTTAGCTCACTGGGATGTGCGGAAGAGATTAGGATAATAACTTAGGAAATATTAGAGTGGGAAATTGTAATATATAGGCCGATGGTCTAGGGTTAAATTAATGAATTTAGTCGGGGTGGGGGAAGTAGGGGAACAGCTAAGTCATTATATGAATTGGGGCATATAGTTTTCAAGAATATTTTTTACCCCAAGTAGCATCTGCATCAAAGAGTTTTTAAAAATATGAGTGCCAAGCGTCCCTTGTACATGTCCATGGTGATACCCCTTAGAGTGATGTGTTCTAGTTATAGGTTTAGTAAGATGGATAGTGAGGACAGATCTTAAATTTTCTCCTACAGATGCATTTCTGGGGAGAGTTAGGGTAAATCTAATCCTAATCTAATGATTGCCCCTTATTTCGATTAAGATGGAACTCTACCAATGTCGTATGTATTCTAATAATTCCTATGACTAAGGCTAGCATTATTTATGTCGTGTAAGTCTATGCTCCAACCCCTGAACCAAAAGCAATAATGGTTCTCAAGAATCCAATCTTCCAAGTGTTCCATCTCTATGTTATAATGCTCATCATTCATGAATTCATGTCTCACGTTATGCTTAGTTTCAAGAAAAAATGGTTTCAAGAGGAAATCCTCACCCTTTTCCCTTAATATAAATCCCAGCTTTATGTTATATTACCTACGATATATACAGTCGTGTTTCACACGCTGCCCAGTCCTAAGGACTTGTGCTGTGGTTTGTTTATATTGGAACGACCCTTTATTTATAATCTAGGTGGTTGTTATGGAGTACTTTGTGCCTATTATGTTATGTCTCATTCCGCGGGTGTCACTTTGAGATAGGAATCGTAATTGAGAAGAAACCCTCCTATTTTTGTTGCTTATAGTTTAGTTCCATAGTGACTCTCCTTTTTGGTAGTATGGTAGTGGCCATGGAAGTGTAGTAATGCTATAGAAATAGAGGATGGATGTACTCTGATGTGAAAAATCTTGGGGGGTTTGTACTTAGGCTAAGGCTATATATGAAGGTGTTAGAGTAAGATGAACTCTTATTATGTAAGGTAGTTAAGAAGGGGAGATGTGGAGAAACATTTAGAATAGTAATTAAATTAGGAAACCCATGAAGGGTGTGTAGAAAAGATGGGTGTAAATGATATGATTAAAGGGTATACAAACCGTGGTGTTATGTGATTAGTACTCCTTTATTTAAGATTTGAGGTTGCTTGATTGTAGTAATGAGCTGGAGTTAAATTATTTGAAGGGTGTAAAGTATAGGGTCTAATGGCTTACACTTGCATCTTTAACTCTAAGTTAGGCTTTGACATGGGAGAAATATACATTATATGCAAGTTTTGTAGTTAGGTCTTTTACGAGGGAATTAGGAGATCGAAATAGTGGAATGTTGTCTTCATAGATAAAGAATAGCAAAGAAGCGTGGATATTCATGTGGATTACTTGATGCTTTATTTGGGAAGAAGGAAACTTCTCAGGAGTCAAGAAAGTGCAAGAAGTCCAAATATATGTTCTTGTTACCTGCTTTGGATAATCAGCGTAGGGAATGTGTTTTCCCTAACATCTTTGTTTTCTGACTTTGTTAAAGAAAATTATAATTCTTTGATGTCTTTGTTTTCTGACTTGGTTAAAAGAAGGCGTGGTTGTTAGTTGTGTTAAATCGTGCTTATGAATTCTTTGACCCATCATTCGAGGATGAGTCATCTAAGTGGGGAGACTGAAACACCCCAGGTGTTGGCCTTGAAAATTTATTGGGCCTTGAGCTTACTGCTCTGACTACAATTCTCTTTACGTGTTGTATCATCTCTATACAGGTCGTACGACCTACTTGTAAGTTGTCCATTATGTTTGCTAAGGTAAAGTTTTCAGACTACGACTCAACCCCTATAGGTTGTCAAGTCTCTTTATGGGTCTTAATGTCCCAGACATAGGAAGACCAGTGTATTATCCCAAGTTTCTAATATGACTATGATTAGCATTTTATGAGTCCTAGCGACTGGTTATGAGTCGTATGGTCCAACTCATAACCAGGACAATGTTGGGGGCCATAGACATTGTCCAGTCTACGATTAAGGGAAATGAGTCGTAGGGTAACCCTACGAGTCATAAGGTTACCCATAACAACTGGTGGTAATTTTTCCATCCTTTTACTAACGGTAGTATGGATGTTTCCCTCTTGACCTAAACATAACTCACAACCTATAAACACTATTAAGACCTTATTCTCATACATAACACAATCAAAACGTATCCACTTCTCTCTCAAATTCTCTCAAGCAAAGCAAGTTAGGGTTTTCTTAAGGTTGAGAATCTTGAGATCAAATCAAGGTTTGTTCTCCATAATTAGGAATCCTTCAAGCATGTGACCCTACCCTTAAACTTGTTTTTCTTAAAGCAGGATATTTAAATGATAATTGATGTGAAATTGAAATCGGTTTTGACATGGGTTGAGTGTTTCAACATGGTTAGTTTTTAAACTATTTTCCAATGGATTATTATACATTGTTTATACTTTATTAATGGTTTTGAACTTGTGGGGTGCATGAGTATGGATAATAAACTAGGAGATTGTGATTTCCCTTAATTTTGTGAATAATGCGTTTGAATTGGTAAAAACCTCAACCCAATATTGTGAAGTTGGTTTTGAATGTGTAAAGTATGAATATTAAACGATCTTTGAAACTAGTTGCATGGCATAATAGGCCTATTGAAACATAAATGGATTTGAGTCTCAAAATGATTAAATGGGTTTAAGTCCCCAAATAATTAATTATTCTGAAGTCCTTTTTTGCTAAGGGATTAGTGTCCCAGCAGGCTAAGTAGTTGGCATGGCATGATAATGAACGTGCAAGTAAGGTTTGTATGACTATACCAATGAGATGTCTTAAAAAATAATCGGTTCACTTACTTGGAAATGTGTGCTAAATGTTTAAATTGGGCTTAAAAGAGGATTGAGTAGCTGGGCCATAAAGGCCGTAGTCCCAAGGGACCAACATTAGAAATTACATTTGCTCTCTCAGGGATCGAAATTGCTTGGGGCTCGAGTTCCCTTTCCTATCACTAGGGTAGTTTGAGTCCCCCTTATTATATGATTGGGAGGTTCGAGCCCCCTATATTATAATACATGATCGGGTGCTTCAGTCTCCTTAGTATATGATCATGAGGTTCGAGTACCCCATGCATATAAGTGAGATTATTCCTAGGTTCGTATGGCTAGATGCACTAGGTCCCCACCAGAGGGTGAGAGATGGGGTCCATATAGCCCATGGGTTCTATTTTATGATGGTTTAGCTACACAGTCCAAGCTAAATTTGTAGAGTGCATGTTAATCCTTCTTCCCTATCCCAACATGTTGTATAAGTATATAAGTATATATATATGTATATATATATATATATATATATATATCCACACATGTATGTGAACATGTACATTGAGTTGAACTAAATTTTGAATTGTCATTACTATATCCCTATCCCTAAGTTACATGCTATTTCTCAACCCACTAACCGTCCCCAGATGTTGTATCTCCACGTGATGTAGACACTAAAACTACTTCAACATTTCCAGCACAGTGTTAGGTGGATCGGTTCGATTCATCGGTTGTTAGTTTTGAAGTGGTGAGCTTCATTTCTCTGGAAGAATTGGACATTTCATCAGTTTCTATTCTTAGAATAGAGTTAAGAGTTTACATTATCATTAACATTGTCATTGTCATTGTTAGAGTCGGGGGCATGTCCCTATACTTTATTGATTTATATTTTGATTAGATGGCTTTGTGTATTAATGTGGACTTGGGTAATGTTGGTTGGTTGTTTTTGGTCGATTACCAGTTATCACTTATAGACATATCTTAAATTTCTTTGAGCTTATCTTATGCCATCTTGTTATATGTATGGAATTAATCCACCATTGTGGGTACTGTGATTTGTTTGGCTACGTGCAGAGGCGGTCTATGATCTTTTTTAGACTTGATATACCTATCGCAGCCAGGCCTTGGTTCGGGTCGTGACAATATGCTTAGAGGTTAAAATCAAGGAAAAATTTAACACATATACCCGAATAAGCATAATTTGCAAACCATCATGCTTTCACTAAGAACCTATCGATATTATGTCACCCTAATAACAACTCCCCCTACTGAACTCGAACCGGTATTTATATCATTAATATCAGATGAATTGCCTGACTATAATCATCATTATCATTATAATCAATTGTTGGACTCTACCCAATATTTATATCATCAATATCATAATCAATCGTCGGACTTGAATCGGTATTTATATTATTAATATCATAATCAATTGTGGGACTCAAACCAGTACATATATTAATAATATCATAGTCAAAGTAGGACTCAAACCGGTACATATATTATCACTAACATGGCCTATGGGATTTGCCGTAGTTAAAATTAACTCCTAATATCAAACCATCATGACAATTCAATACTCGGCCTTATCAAGACTCATAAAAAGCATTAAAAATATATACGATCTAAAAAAACTAGCTCAAGTCTTGGCTTAAGGCGGGCCAAAGACGCCTACTTGTAATCTCCTAAAGCATTTAGAAGGCAAATTCTACCCACTACACCTGAATTATAATTTTTGAATAGCCTAAATGGTCCAACTAAGTCATGTGTTGACAATCGTATCACCATTACCTAAAAACATACCAAATAAAAAATAATATCGTAAACATACTATGAAATGGCTCAATCTATAAGGGAGGAAAACCTAGCCTACTTGGACGCTGAAGAAAAGCTCGAGGAGTCCGCTAAATCACCGATTTTCCATTTTAAGAAGATTTCGTAAGATGCTACTCTTTTAAAAATCAGAATCTACTTATCAAACGAGAATAATGATACCCATATTTCACTATTGAGCTTTGGGTCAAAAATTACGTAAAATCTCACGTGGGGATCATTTATGAGAATCACATTTTCAAAACTAGCTCAACGTCTCATATTCTCATGGAATGTTTACCCTAAAAAATGAGTAAGTTCTGAGCTATATTGGCGCTAAAATCAAGTCAGCAAGTTTTTAGGGTTTTTAGATGACAATGGAAAATCAACCATGAAAATAATAAAATATTACCACAAATTTGAAGCAGAATTGCATAATTAAACTTTATTCAGCTCCCAAAATCACCCACAAATGTTATTCCTAAGCTTTCCCAATTTTAGGGTTTAAATTTCTTGGGGACGGATGAGAAACAGGTAAAAAAGAGCTTAAGAGGGTATTTATACTTTTCCCTGGACCACGAGTATCGCATACGTGACCTATCGATCGCATATGCGATATCTGGCCAAAAGTGTAGATGTCACATATGTGACACTGTTATCGCAAATGCGATACCTACAACCACGAAAGGGAATTGCTTATGGGACTTCAAGTGATGCTTACGAAACACTTCCTAGTGTTTACAGATCGCATACACGATCAATGGCTCACCATGGTTTATGCACCAACGCCAGTTGAGACTTGGATCAGGAATGTATCGTCACAACATGGACTGAATCCCAAGTCTCCACCAACTTCAAGCCCATCTACCCAAACTGAATCCCATTAAAGCACATGAGATGGATCAGGAATGTAACATCGCAACATAGAAATATGGAAAATCGGATGGGCAGCAGCAAAATCATGGGGTTAAGGCTAACTCATAAGCCATCTCGCAAAGTGTGCGAAGAATCTCGAATGGTCCAGTATATCTGGGGCTCAGCTTTCCTTTCCTCCAAAACCTTATCATACCCTCCATGGGCGACACACAGATGAATACTCGATCACCAACTACAAATCTCAATGCACAAAGTCTAGGGTCTACATAAGCCTTCTTCCTACTCTGATCTGCCCTCAACCTATCTTAAATCCGCCTAACTCTATCTTACAACTCTTGAAGCAAGTCAATACCATGGGGTCTAACCTTGGAAGTCTCAAACTATCTAATTAGGGAAAGACATTGCCAACGATAATAAGCCTCAAAAGGAGCAATCTAAATACTCGAGTGATAACCATTATTATAGGCAAACTATGCGATATCTAAGTGCTACTACCCCTGACTTCCAAAATCCATAACACAGGCTCAGAGCATATCCTCAAGAAATGGAATAGTTCACTTCGAATGGCCATTGGTCTGAGGATGAAAGATTATACTAAGGTCTACCTGAGTGCCAAACACCTCCTAGAAATATCTACAAAAGCTAAAATTAAACATGGACCCTCAGTCTGAAATGATTGATATGGGCACACCATGTACATAAACTATCTCACGAACGTAGATACGGGCTAACCTATCAGCACTGACGGACATCTGAATAGGAATAAAATGTGCAGACTTGGGCAACCAATCAATAATGACCCAAAGGCCATCGGAACCATGGGAAGTATAAGGCAAGCTACTAACAAAGTTCATGGTAATTTGTTCCTATTTCTACTCGAGAATGGGAAATCTCTGAATCAAACCACCCGATTGTTGATGCTCGGCCTTCACCTACTGACAACATAGGCAATGTGCTATGAAGTTCTACATCGTTATGCATGCCATTCCACCAATAATGTTGTCTTATCTCTATATACATCTTGGTTATACCTGAATGGATTCAAAACCTAGAATCATGAACCTCATGCAAAATCAATTGAATCAAGTCATCGATCCTCGAAACACAAATATGGCTATCAAATATCAAGACACCCTCAGAATATATGGTATCCCCCATGAACTCACCCCTCAATACCTGATCATAGAGGATGCAAAGTCTCTTATCCTTAAACTGGCAATCCCAAATTTTCTAAAATAGTAAGGATCTCGCCTCAATACTAGCATTAATCTTTCTAGGATCTGAAATATCAAGTTGCACCATTAAGTTGGACAAAGACTAAACATCCCACTCCAATGGCCTTCAAGAAATTAAATACAAGACAAGCTAGTCATACTCACTGCCTTTTGAATCAAGGCATCTGCTACCATATTTGCCTTGTTCGGATGATACAAGAGAGAGATATCATAATCCCTAAGCAACTCCATCTATCTATGATGCCTAGAATTTAGCTCTCTCTGGGTCATAAGATGCTGAAGAATATGATGATCTATAAAAATATCACAATGCACACCATAAAGATAATGCCTCCAAATCTTAAGCACAAAGACTTCTACTGCCAACTCTGATTCATAAGTGGAGTAGTTACGCTCATGCACCTTAAGCTACCTCAAAGCATAAGTAATCACACAACCCTACTGCATCAATAGACAACCCAAAACAAGACCTTAAGCATCACAATACACGGTGAAACCCTAACCCTCAATAGAAAGAGTGAAAATAGGGGTCAATGTTTCCAAAGCATGACTCATACTACTCGAACCATAAAAAATGAACCTCCTTCTAAGTCAATATAGTCATAGGTGTTGAAATAGTGTAGCAAAATCCTCAATGAATCGTCTATAATAACCGGCCAAGCCAATAAAGCTACGAAATTCAATCAGAGATGTAGGACTAGTATATTCACTAATAGCCTCGATTTTTGTCGGGTCTACCGTAATCATATCCTTAGATGCCACATAACTAAGAAATGTCACTAACTTAAGACAAAACTCACACATGGAGAACTTGTAAAAAGGTATATGATCTCTGAAAGTTTGGAGGACAATCCTCAAATATTGTACATGCTCCTCTCTACTCCTCGAATAAAAAGGATGTCATCGATGAGCAGAATCATGAATGAATCCAAATGAGTCCTGAACACTCAGTTCATCATATCCATAAACATAATTGGGGCATTACTCAACCCAAAAGACATAACCAAGAACTTATAATAAGCTGTCTTTGGGATATCCTCAGCTCGATTCCTCAACTAATGGCAACCGGACCTCAAATCAATCTTAGAGAATATAACAACTCTATGAAGCTATTCAAACAAATTATCAATATGAGGCATACAAAATGTTTCTTTATTGTCACCTTATTAAGCTTTCTATAAGCAATATAGATCCGTATGGAGTAATCTTTCTTCTTCCTAAACATCACAGGATCTCTATAAGGATACACACTCGGTCCAGTAAAACCCTTTCCAAGAAGATCCCAAAGTTGAAAGTTTAGCTTCTTAAGCTCGGCAGGATCCATATGATAAGAATCCATATAATAGGTTAGGTGCCCAGTTCAAAAGTCAATGACAAACTCAATATCATGGGAAATAGTAATGTTAGAAAGATTGATAAGGAAAATATCATTAAAATCACAAAGTATAAGAATGGAGTATAGCGACGGATTCTGCATACTGATGTCATAAATATAAGTGAGTTAAGACTCACAACTCCTCGAGAAAAGTATCCCAAAAAAAAATATAAGAAATAATACCCATCAGCACTCGAACAACAAATCCCTTCAACATGATTGGAGTTATGCCGAGCATGGCTAAGGTAATGGTCCTGGTAAAAACTCCATGACTGTGAGTTAGTGGGATAATCAATCCATGCCTAAAATCACATCAAAATTTACTATGTCCAATATAATTACTTCAACATGACTATCAATATCACAAAAAGACACAAAACATAAATTTGGAAACTTGATCCACTACTAAAAAATACCTAAGAGAGTAGATACATATAAAGTTACAGATAATGAATCACAAGATAACTCTAACTGTGGGGTATAATAAGACAACACATAAAAGTAAGTGGATCCCAAATCAAATAAAGCAAAGATCAACTGATGAAACACAAAAATTATACCTGTGATAACAGCATCCAAAGACTCAGCCTCGGGACTTGAAGGTACTGCATACAACAGACCACGGTCGCCACCTTGCTGGGCTCCTGACTGATCTTCTTCCATAAATTCCTAAGAATTTTTATGAGCTCCCTAGGGACCACCTATATGACCATGCATACCACTTTTAGATAAAGTATAAGCCATTCTAATAAGGGAAATACTATAAGCTGTGGTAACAATCACCCCACAACTAGGCCACTCTTATTAGAAATGACTAAAGGCTCTATAACCACAACATGTCCCATAAGTTTACCAAACTAAGAAGATCTAACTAACCCAAAATAACCACCTCAACTAGAATAACCAGAAGACGATCCCTTCGAAGACTGACTGTTACATTGATAAAGGTGATCATTGACACAAGACTGACCCTCGTTAGTAATCAGGAGCGCTACTTGAATAGGTCTTCAAAGGTTGATACGACAGTCGCGGATGGTTTCTAGCCTAAGAATTGCTACCTCTAAATTGTTAGCTCTCACTAAAACTACCATGATATCATGGTTTCTTATCACTTCCTGCTTGAGACTCGTGATGCATGTACTCCATCACCTGTGTATGGTTTGACACCTCAGTAAAAGACCTTCTTGCAATAATGAAACTAAGACTAGATATGCAAATAGGAAGTCTCAATCCTCTAGTAAAATAACAAACCCTCTCATACGCAGTAGTCTGAGTAGAAGTAGCATTCTTACCTAACTAATTAAATTGAGACTCATAATCCAAAACCATCATGGAGCCTTTCTTCAACCTTATGAATTTATCCCTTAAATAATCCCTGAGGCTGCGGGGCATGTACTTCTCTAAAAAGATCTTGTAGAACTAATCCCATGTAAAAGGAGAAGATCCAATTAGCCTAGAATCAAGGTAAACTCTACACCAATGTTGAGCTGCCAAGTCTATCTAAAAAGTAGTGTAATCCACACCATGAGTCTCAGATAGGTCCAAATTACAGTGCTGATCCTCACAAGAAATTATAAACTCGTAAGAATCCTTGCCCAATGCACCAGAAAACCTATGTGAAGCCAACCTGAATAATTTACGCAATATTTTCTACTTCTCAATAAACATAGCAAGTTGGGAAATTACTAGGTAAGAAACTACCAGCACTAGATGGACCTCAACTTTCAGAGCCGTAACTACTATCTACGCTCCCGCTTTAGTACCACTCTGATCTATAGACTGTGTACTATTTGATGGTGCACCTCTAATCAACCCCAAAAGCTGAACCAAATCATCCATGAGCACTGAATAAAAAATAAATCCCAATGAAATATTGGCTGGTCCCTGGCACATTGCTAGCTAGGGCAAAATATCCTCTGGCTCAAGAGTGAGAATAGGGTCTAGTAAAGGCCCCCAATCCTGGCCCCTAACTAGGGATACATATTGAGGCTATCCATGATTTCTAGGTTATCCACAAATAGCAACAAGATCTCAGTACCCAATGCAGGCTCCCATAATCATAGAGGGTACACTTCAAAAAAACTATAACCTATATACTCTAACAACCATAATTTACCAACCATTATGCTATCACTGAGAAGCCCTTCATATTATGTCACCCTAATAATAACTCCCCCTACCAAACTTAAACTGGTGTGTGTATCATTAATATTAAATCAGTTGTCAAATATGAATCCATATTAACATCATCATCATCATAATCAATCGTCAAACTCAAATCAACATTTTTATTATCAATATCATAATTGATAACCGAACTTAAACCAGTATTGGTATCATCAAAATCATAATCAATAGCAAGACTAAAACTATTTCACATATTATCAATATCATTGTCAATAGTTGGGCTTAAACTAGTACATATATTATCAATAACTTAACCTTTAGGTTTTATCATAATTAGCATCAACTTCCAATATCAAGCATGCATGGTAATTAAGTAATTCACCTCATCAAGACTCATAATAACCATTTCAAGATATAAAATGAGTGTGTTATAATCTAACAAAACAAGCTTAAATCTTGGCTTAAGAGGGGCCAAAGGCAGCACACTTCTAATCCCCAAAATCATTTAAAAAGAAAATTCTATCTCAAACTAGGCTAAGGTACCTAAATATAGTTTTTCATATAAAACAAACCTTAACTAGCCTTAATACAAACTCAAGATCGTAAATGGATTCGAGTACCATTCTGATCACCCCTTTCATTATCCTTTTAATAGTGGAGTTTTGAGAATGAGAATCATATATTTTCTCATTTCTTTTTCATAGTAAGAAGACACTAAGATGCACCTACTAAGGACCTAAGTAACTAAGACAACTACACCTAAATTATGGTTTTTGAATAGCCTAAATTGTCCAACTAACCCAGTGTTTTCAATTGTATCATCAATGCCTAAAACCCATACCAAATATAACATAATATAATGAACATAATATGAAATGGCTCAATATATAAAGGCAGGAAAATCTAGCCTACCTGGACGTCAAATAAAAACTCGAAGAATATGTTAAGTCACCGATTTTAACTTTTGAGATGCATCCACAAGATGCCTTGTTATCAAAATCACACACTGCTCATCAAAATGAGAACAATGATACCTATTTTCACAAATGTTCTTTGAGTCCAAACTATCATAAAAATCCCACGTGGAGCTCGTTTATGAGAATTGTATTTCGGAAACTAGCCCATATGCTCAAGGAATGTTTTACCTAAAAAATATGTAAATTCTGATTTATATTGGTACTAAAATTAAGTCACCAAGATTTTAGGGATTTTAGATAAGAATGAAAAAATCAACCATGAAAATAAAGAAATTTTATAACAAATTTAATAGTGAATCGTGTAATTAAACTTTATCCAAGCTCCCAAAATCACCCACAAAGGCTATTTCTATGTTTTCCTAGTTTTTAGGGTTTAAATATATTAGGGATGGATGAGAAATAGGGGAAATGGTCTAAAGGGGCTATTTATAGCCTTTCTAGGCATACGGGTATCGCATAATAGATCTGTCGATCACATATATAACATTTGGCTGAATGTGCAGAAGTCGCATATGTGACACTATTATCACAAATACAATACATGTGGCCCACCCAAGCAAATTTTTTATGTGATGTCTAGTTTCTTATGTGACACTCTCTGGTGTTTACCAGATTATGTATGCGATCAATGGCTCGCGATCATGGGTGCACTCACACTAGCACAAGTCTCTGCCAATATCTCGAGATTCATCCAAAATCCTATATATGCAAATAGAATATGATACCCTATCAAAATCAATATTTCAGATGCAATGGCACAGTAAAAATTTTCATCCAAGGTTGTTTCGACTAAAAGTGGGACCTATACCTAACTTACTATTTCCTTAACTTCTAACCAATAGCTCGAAATGATCTCGAGTACCTCAAGACTCGGACCAAGGGACGACCTAGCCTAATATCAATATTCTGAAGCTTTTGGAATAGTCAAATTTATCATACGAGATTATTTGACTAAGTTCTTGCCCAATTTCTATTTTGATCTAATGAAGACTTTAAAATAAGAAATTAGCTCTAAAATTCAAATAAAATACCCATGTAATTAAGCTGTCAGTTTCAGTAAGTCAAGAATGACTTGGGGAAGCTATAGGAAAGCTATAATAGCAAAAATAAGTAAAAATATAGAAAATATCCTGAAGGGCCCTTGTATTTTGCTAATAAGTCTGCACCTATGACCAGATTGACTCTAAAGAAGGCTCCTTTTTGATGCTCTGAAGAATGTGAGTCAAACTTTGGGAAGCTCTAGTAGTTTCTTACTTTGGCTCCTATTTTGGCTCTTTCTGTTGAAGTTGAGGGTTAACCCATGTATTGTGATGCTTTTACCATGTATTATGATGTTTTTGGTGTTGATTTAGGTTGTGTATTAGTGCAACAGGGTCGTGTCACTTTTTATGATTAAAGGCAGCTTAAGGTGCATGGGCGCAAATACCTTACTCATGATTTGGAGTTGTCGATGGTAGTTTTTATGCTTAATATATAAAGGTATTATCTTTATGGTGGGCATGATGTTATTTTCACAATTCATCACAGTTTTAGCATTTTATAACCCAAAGAGATCTAAATGCTAAGTAGTGTAGATGGATGGAGTTGCTTAAAGATTATGAGATCTCCATCTTGTATCACCTAGGAAAAGAAAATATGGTATGACATGCTTTTAGCTGGTAAGCAGTGAGTATAGGTATCTTGGCTTGTATTTTAGTTTCTCATAGGCCATTGGAATGGGACATTTAGTCTTTGGCCAACTTGATGGTGTGACTTGATATTTCGGAACTAAGAGGAGTTTTGCTAGTATTGATGTGAGATCCTTTCTATTTGAGAAGATTTGGGATCTCCAATGTCAGAATAAGAGACTCAACACCATCCGCGATTAGGTTTTTACTGGTTTGTGATAAAATCCAAGCGAAACCTATTTTTAGATAATGATATGGTTGCTGTCAAGATATAGTAACCCAACTAAGTTTGGGGTTGAATCCTAAGGGAACACGTGGCTTTATTGATCTCAGTAGTTATAGTCGATGGGCAGAACAAGAAAAGTAAGTGGGGGGTTTTGGCAGTAATCTCAAACAAAGAAAAGTATTAACTTAGTTGAAATTAATCAAAAGTGAACCCTAGGTTTATGTTCCCCCCTAGCGTCTTAACTCCATAGTGGTACCGTACATTGTTGAACCAACCCAATACCTTACATACAGAATTGATAAGTTATGTACCTCCTATTATCTTTTAGACAAGTAGAAGGATTTCACCCTTTACCTTTTGAGTCTCAGTGTGTTGCATCACTAGCCATTATCTTGATCCCAGTTAACTATTACATTTTGAGTCTCAAGTTATTAGATGAAAGCTAATGGTCATTAACTATATTCCATTATGATGCAATGGATCGACAATTAACTCCAAAATTATTATTATCTTTATTTTTTCCTAGTCATTACCCCTCTATTGGTTTAAGTAGCAATATCTTGGTGGGATCACAATGTGTGCACCCACTAATAAATCAATCATAACAAAGATAAAGCAATCCATTCCAAGGGTATTAGTTTAGACCAACAATTGCACTTCCCCTTTTTCATTGATTTTGTAGGGTTTCCACAACCGTAGCTAAGGGTTTTAGCCGTTCATGATTGGGAAGAAATCAATAACATTAATATTTCAATGAAAAAATGAAATCACATTGATAAGATGAATAAACCCCTACAACCGTAAACTTAATAATTAATCAAAGTCAATACAAAGAAATCCCAAGATCATAGATGGATCTTGAAATCAAAATATATTTCTTAGTGTTAAAAGTGCATAACTCCTACTAAAAACTACATAAGGGGTATTTATAGGACAAGAGAAAACCCTAAAAATAAAGTCAGGATGAAATAGGAGAAAACAAGGTTGGTGGCTACCTGCTCTCTATACCTGAGGTCTGTCAGGGCACAAGTGGCACCTACGGTTTGATACAGAGAAGAAATACAGACCACAGGTTGTGGATGGACAATTTCCTACAAGTCAGCTCTCAGGATTTTAGGATTTCTTGTACCTGCTTTGTCTACATGCGGTCTATAGGTGTACATACAGTCTGTAGGTCAACTTAGTAGGTGTCGGGAGTCATTTTCATAGCTCTTATTTGATTCTCAAACATACATTGATCACAATCAAGATGGAAAACATCCCAAACATCTATAATCACTCCATAAGTGGCCAAAAACACCCTTTTCTCCACTTTCACAAACTTATCATCCAAAACATGGTTTTTGGAAAACATGCCCAAACCAAATCATATTGACAAAAAGGCCTTAGAAACTTGCATAATTTCCTTGTTTTAAGAATCAAAAGTGTTATATTTCTATAGAACAACACCCTCAACTTAAAATGTTTGCATGTCCTTAGAAAAGAATGACACAACAAAACAAAAACGATGTTTAGCTAAGAGAATCTAAGATATTCAAGGCAGTCAGTCATCATATTAAGTTCAAATCACAACATCCCCTCCTATATCTCTTTTCAAAATGAACTGTTTATGAACATAAAGCACAACAATGTGACACAAAGGGATCAAGGTATGGATATTTCATTAGCAATAGACAACCACTCATATGTATAAATTACACTACCAAAATAAGAAAATAGCTACAACATAGCTCAAGTGCCCTTACAACAAGTATGTCCCACTTGCTCATATGAAATAATGCATGTTAATGTAGGGATGGTCAAGAGACACACTCACTCAACAAAGAAGTTCCAGTCAATGCATGTCAGATACCATAGGCTTGTCCTTGTTTTATTTACCTTAGCACTCAGATAGTCGAGTTAGGATCACTATAGGACTTTTTTCGGCTTGTAATGTAGGCTTGGGGGATGGTATGATCCATATGGACATATGAAGTGACTAAGCCTCCTTGACACTATACTAACTTTGGGATCTCACTTATCAGCCAATTTTGTCTTTTATTCCACCCGTATTTCTCCCTTATTTTATTTTGTGCACATTCAGGTTGGGTGTGGTCTTTTATTCTTTCTTTTTACCTTTTTTCAAAAAAAAATTATTTTTATTTTTATTTTTCTTTTCTTTTTTATTTTTCTACAACATCGAGCCCTACTAATATTTTACCCTTCTTCATACCTATTTTACATTCACAACCCGATAATAGTCACCCTCAACTTAGGCATTTTGCTTGTGTTGAGGTGTATAGTGTCCAAGGAGGAATAAGGAAAAAATAGGTCGATTGTACTTTAAATAGGATGGTGAATGGTGAAAATAAGAAAAAACTAGGCTTTAAGGCTCAAAATAGGGATCAAGTGATACAATTCGCACATGGGAGGTCATTTAGGCTAAAAGAGGACGAAAATAAAAAATGGCCTATGATCTTCTCCCAAACAACTATCTTTCAACCTAGGCAAGACTAACCAGGCAAGTTCTGAAATTAAAATACAAAAGGAACTAGGTAGTATCTCATACTTACATAGCACAAAGTCAATATTACCAACTACTGCTTATCCGATTCATTTAATTGTCTGCAAATGGTTATCATATCCCTAACCTAATTCCATATCCAGATCCACAAAGTTCACACACATATATATATATATAAAGTTCTGAAAGATAAATTTTAGGAGGGGTATCAAAAATCAGTAAAAATATGAATACTACCCTAAAAATACTTAAAATTCTCCTAATTACACAAAAACATCACAATTGAAATAAAAACATAATACAACACATAATTATTCTATACATGCTAATTCTACAATTATACCACGCCCGACAGTAAAATAAGAATGAAAACAAATACCCGTGGCGGTATGGTATGCCCACCCCCAACTAAAAACTGTGCACTATCCTCAATGCGATAAAAAAACAAAATGAAGGGAAATGATCACATACCTAGGATGTACTAGGTGTTTAAATTAGGAGTATCCCCACATAGGGGCATATTAGCTGGAAGATGCAGTGGTAGAGGCGATGCACTACTTCATGATGTACTCACTACAATAGGATCATGCCTCTTTCTATATACAAATACAGTCTCTAAAGAATCATGTCTGGACTTTTAAGGCCTCCTTCTTTGTCATAAAAATATCATGTAAATTATGTAAGTGACCGCTTTTGGTCCTGTCATATTTGTACTTTTTCCTAGCTTAAAATCATCTCAAGAATGTTAAAAACTTACTTTGAAAAATGAATCTACTTTTTTACATATGGTATTTTTAATATTTTCACTTTTAGACATGTGGGAAATTGAATTAGCTTTCCAACGATAACAATTTTATTAAAATCCAACATCGAAGGAGAAAGTATAGCCAAAATACAGAAGGCAGTAAAATCGCCCAGGTATGATGGTAAGGCCGATGGACCATTAGACTAGTGACGGACCATCGCCCACAACCATTGTACTGAAGCAGTGTGAAAAACTTCTGCCAAAGAGGTACGGACCGTCGAACTAGCGACGGACCATCGCTCAGGCTATCATAAGGGAAACAGTGAGGCCAACTTCTGGATAAGGTGCGATGGGCAGGTTGATGGACTGTTGAACCTGTGATAGACCATCGCCCAAGTCATTGCAGCAAAGGTAGTGAGACCCTATTCAAGTCCACTTATGATGTTTGGAATGACATACCGTCGAGCCAGCGATGGACCATTGCACGAGCCGTCACAGGTCCCATTCAGTTATTTTAACTTATTTTTTTAAAGGGGAATTGTTGGTATTTTACCACCAGTTTATATACCCAATTTTATCCAACCTTATCTTGTTTTGTTGATCGTTCTTTCACAATAACAAAACTAGGGTTTTCTCTCTAACATTAATCTCCAAAAACAAAATCCAAATCTTCTTCAAGAACTAAGAGATTTAAATCCTTCAAGTTCAAAAACTTCAAGAAAATCAATCCAGGTATGCATAGTGTTCATTCATGGACTCCTTTCATCCATGACTCCCAAGAATCTCTTTTCAAAGTTTATGTTTATGGATTCTCTTTATTAATTTCATGATTGGACTTCTCTTGTTCATGTTGATAATGCGGTATTGAATTCTATTCCATGTTGACGGATAAATTTATGTGGATTTGATTAGTATAGATGTAGATTCATGTAAACCTATGATTAAACCCTTGAATGATGAAATTAGAATTGAATCATGATGTTTAATTGTTGTATAATGTTGTTTACACATACTATGCCTATTATATGTTTGATTAAATACCTAGATGAAGGAAATACCCAACTATCATAATATCATGAAATCTCCATGTATGTACAAGTTTATGCAGACCATATGTTTGATGAAATGCTTCAATAAATATATTATGGATTATGATATTAGTGATTTGTTCAAGTAGGTCGTGCTTTTTCAATTTCCTTCTATCGAGTCCTGGGGGTACTTGTACCCAAAATATTAGCTGTGTGCCTAGATCCATGTCATGTTTGCATGATACTCTCATTCAAGCTATGATCCTTAGACTTTATATAGTCTTATAACTCAGGAAATATCTATGATATCATGAACTCAGTCAGTAGTCAGATATCAGTAGTATTCCATCAGTCAACAGAAGTCAGTAACTCAGTCCATGTTCATTTCAGTAAATCATAGTTAGTGTCTATTCAGATGGGAGTAAAAATT
Source organism: Capsicum annuum (assembly GCF_002878395.1). NCBI lineage: Eukaryota > Viridiplantae > Streptophyta > Magnoliopsida > Solanales > Solanaceae > Capsicum > Capsicum annuum. The sequence continues at coordinate 61,922,477 of NC_061114.1, forward strand.
AGCACCGAGCAAACACAAGGATGGGAACTCACCTATTATATGAGGGTGTGATTCTTAGAAGCAATCATTGCATTCCAGAACTATGTTTCTAGCATTGGTTGAGACATCATATCCTACTATATGAGGATAGATGAGGTGGCTTAACCTGCTATATAAGGGTTCCTACCGTTCTCTGTAGAGTTACCTATTATATTAGGGTTACTCACATATTGTTCTTACCAGTGGCGCGGTATTGACACCTATCCAATCAAGGCACAGATTGGACCCTAATTCAGCTATAAGGCATTATTTGGGGAATGTTGGTTAGATAAATACCTCCCACATTCTTAGTATCAAACTCAGTAAAAGAACTCAGATAGTTCTTTAGAATTCAGGACTATCAAATACAGTCAACTCAGATATAGTATGAAACTCAGCTAGTTCCATCAGATTTAGGACTGTCAGATATAGTCCCTTATGTTATCAGTTATCAGAATTTAGTCATTAGTTATGTTAGTCATCAGCAAACTCATGTTATCACAATTTTAAATATAGTTACTATGTATGCATGCATATATTCTAATGTTCATATTAGTCAGTTATCCAGTATTGTTCATGCATATAAACCCTATGCATTTAGCCTACCTCACATGCATACTAGTATATTCAAAGTCCTGATGCCTTTGTCCTATCGTGTCTTATTCCATAGGTTTAGAGACACGACCTCCAAAGCATTAGTAGATTCTAGATATCAGCAGTCAGAGTTAGCAGTGAGTCCTCATCCTTTGAGGGCATGGATATTTCTTTATTATCTTATTAATTAGTTTATAAGTTGGAGTTGGTTAGGGACATATCCCATCAAATCCTTACTCAGACAGTTCAGTCAGTTAGAGCCTTTTCGGACTATTATGTTCTGACAGTTATTTCAGTTGTTTTGGGTATTTCATACCCCATTTGGATGTTATATTTTACTTCAATTATGTGAACCTTATGGCCTTTAGCTCATGTTTCTGCATTATTCAGTATATTATGCAGTATATAGGTATAAATATCAATCATGGGTTAGCTTGTGGTCCTCTAGGGTCATGAGCACCGTGTAGCATTTTGGGTACCAGATTCGAGGCGTTAAAAATTTGGTATCAGAGCCTAAGGTTCAATAGTTTCTTAGGAAGTCTGAAAGCCACATCTAGTAGAGTCTTTTACATGGGTGTAATACACGCCACATTTATGTACAAGAGGCTATAAGATGTTTTAGAACAGTTTCCCTTCTTTTAGTATTAATGTTGTACAAGTAAGCATAATCTCTATCTAATCTCTCAGTCTAATCTATTTCTTCTCCTTAGTTCAGAATATGCCTCCCAAAAGAAGAACCCAACCTATCCAAGAAAATCCCTCAGATGAACATGTTGCTCATGTAGAGTTTAGGGATGTATTTACCACTCTTTCTCAGTCAGTTCCTGCTCAGAATGAATAACCAGCTGTCATTCCATCCAATCCAGCGACCAATTCTATTGCAGCCAAGATTCAAGACTTCACCCGAATGAATTCTCTATCCTTTCTTGGGTCTAATACAGATGTGGACCCTCAAGAATTCCTAGATCAGGAGTAGAAGGTTATAAACATAATGGGGGTTACAACTGGTGAGAGCACTGAGCTAGCTGCACATCAAGTGCAGAATGTTGCTTACACTTGGTTCAAGCAGTGAAAGTCAGAGAGGGTAGATAATTGTAATACCCTGATTATTTCTAAGAATAAATCCATATTTTGTGTAGATATGTATGACTTCCAAAGTGATTGGTTTTTTAACCATGTAGGTAATATACTAAACTTTCCATCGATACCAATTTTATTGAAATCTGACTTCGGATGACGAAGTTATAGTCATTTTACTCAGTGATACCGGATTGCCCAGGTCTGATGGTCGACCTGGTGGACCGTCAGGTCCTTGGTGGGCCATTAAGTGTCCCATCAATCCAAGCCAGTGAACCCTCTTCCTAGTCACTGTGTGACAGCTAAGATGATGGACCGTCAAGGGGTCTGTCAGGTTGAGATAGAATGTCTCGTTTCTGGCCCTTGAGTGACGGACGACTTGGTGGTCCATCAGTTTCCTGATGGACCATTACTTCGATAGTCACATCAAGGTAGAATGGCCCAGATTTGGCACTCGAGTGATGAATGATCTGGTGGACCATCAGGAAACTGGACGGACCATCAGATCGACCATCACAAGCCCCGATCAACTAATTTCAGCTTTTTTAAAAGGGCATTTTGGTCAATTCCAATCTTTTTTGACTTATATATATATATATAGATAGATAGATAGATAGAGAGAGAGAGAGAGAGAGAGAGAATATCATTTTCTCCTATTTCTCTCAAATTTCTCCAAGAATTTTCTAGAAAACTAGGGTTTTTTCTCAAGCGAAAAATCAAAACTCCTTCCAAGAAATTCAAGGAGCTTCCATAGATTTCTCCAAGTTTTCCAAGAACTAAGCTCCCCTAGTCAAAAGAATCAAGGATCTTAGCTCAAAAATGTAAGGAAGAAGTTCCAAAAAAGTTTCTACATCTCAAAAATTATAATCCAAGGTATATGGGGCTTGAACAAGAACACTCCTTTCGTTCTTGTGCCTAAAGATTTACTTTCTATTATTGATTTACATGATTTTACAAGTGGGTTTACACCCAAATTTCTTTATCTATGATTTATGAGATTTGAGTTGAATAAGTTTGATATTTATGAATATTTCACCATCATGTTTCTTAAATTGAGAATTTATTCTATGAGTTGTATATTGTCATTATGTGTTGATGATTTCTAAGTGATTTAAGACAAGTGTCATGATTTATGCCTTTCCATGAGAAATTTCACTATTGAATATATATCGATATTTGAGATTGAAAGTCAATAATGAGTCCTATGTTGTCTCCTCGAAGCTTTTGATATTTGAAAATGATTCAAAAAGCAAATGTACTTGATGTTGAGAAAGATTGTGTTGAGTTGAGTCGGGTTACGAATCCACAAGATGATTATGATTTACAGATGAGATATATATTTATGTTTTGGTCTTTATAATAGACCCATGAGTTGATATTGATTAAGGTGGATTTCCTAACACGTTCTGAGCTAAGTCTGAGAGAAGTATTTAGCACCGAGCGGAAATATGGTATTTTCCCAAAATTATGTACCACCATAGAATTGATGTTGATAATTGTGGTCCAGAGGCAAAGTATGGGATTGTGATAATGAGATTGAGGTGGTACTCCATGAAAAGAGTACGACACCCCCACCAATATGGGGTTCTCTCCTTAGGAGGGCAAAATGTTGGACTCCATGCGGCTCACATGGTGTAGTTTTGTCGGTTATAAGAAACTCCCACGTCCATAATGATCTAAGTACCATGAGTTACCGAGTCACTCTAAGTCATGAGTCAAAGAGTTTGAGTTGAGTTAAATGATTTATAAGATTTATGAAGAATATGTTATTATTGATGACTTACGGAAATGATGTTTTATATAATTCAAGCGAATAGAGTTATTATTGTCAGTATGCATAATTTTTTTTACATTTATGATATTATTTAAATGTTACATCCACCCCCACATACTCAGTGCATTCCCAAGTATTGACTCTTATACTCTTTTGTATTCTATATTTCCTCATGATATAGGTTCAGGTGCTCAGTCTCAGCAGCGACAGTGATCTTAGAGTACCTTCATCTACATTTCTGCGGTTGGTGAGTCCTCATGGTTCGAGGACCTCTGTCTTTAATTTTGTCTTGTTAATAGATGGTTGTTTACTTTTAGTTCAGTACGAGTCAGTTGGGGATCTGTCCCAATGGCTCCTCAATCCTATGTAGTAGAGGCTTTGTCAGACTAGTGTACCAGCGTGTACAAAGATTTCAGTATTTTGTTTGTACAGGGTAGTATTACTTTATATTTTAGTATGTTCATGACATGGTTCTTCCTCTTTATCTTAGCATGATTTGTGCTAAAATGAGTTCTAAAAGTGATGACAAGCTTAGAGGGTTACCTTGAGGCTACGTGTGGCCTTGAGCACCATGTGACGTCTTGGGATAGGTATGTGGGGTGTTACAATAATGAAGGGCCAATTGAGTGGGAGGAGTTTGCTTCTGTTTTCCTTGATAGATTCTTTCCTGTAGAGCTTAGAGAAGCTAAGGTGATAGAATTTACCAACCTTATATAGGGCAATATGACAGTGAAAGAGTATTCTCTTACGTTTACTCAATTAGCCAAATATGCCCCTCATATGGTTGCAGATAGCAGGGCAAGGATGAGTAAGTTCATTTCAGGGTAAATGATAGCGTGGTTAATGAGTGTAGATCCACAATGCTGAATAGTGACATGACTTTAGCCAGGCTCCTGAATCATGCTCAGTAGATAAAGGAGCAGAAAATTAAGATGAGGGAGAGCAGAATAATAGAGCAAAGATAGGTAGTTTTAACTTTGTTCAGTCTAAGTCAGAAAGAGGAAACCATTCTCAGTTTTGTCCTAAGTCATCAGTTCCAGCTCATTCTTCAGCTCGTGCTCCAGTTTCTAAGTTCAGAGAGGGTAACAAAGATAGAGCGCTAGGACCTAAGTCCCAAGGTAATGTTAGCAGTGCCCGTACCTATCCTATTTGCCAGACTCATGACAAGCACCATCAGTGTATTTGCAGAGCTGGCGGTGGTATTTGTTTCAGATGTGACAAACCAGGCCACAGTGCCAGAGACTATCCTCATCTAGGTCCTCAGGGTCAACAGAATCTAGGTCTGCAGGGTCAACAAAATTGCTCCTCAGCTTAGTCCGATTGCCCAAATCAGTAAGGTGCCACCTCCAGTGCTACTAGTGGGCAATGTCCAAATTGTCTCTATGCTCTTCAGTCCCAATAAGATCAGGAAAATTCTCCTAATATGGTTAGCGTTATGTTACAGATATTTTATGTGCATGTTTATGCTTTGCTTCCTTTTGTGACTCCTTATATAGCAATTGATTTTGGAGTCAATCCTAAAATTCTAGCAGAGCCCTTTTTAGTCCCTACCCCTATGGGTAAAACCATCATAGCCCGACGGGTATTTAGGAACTGCTCGGTTATGATATTTTAGAAAGTCACCTCAGCAGACTTAGTCGAATTAGAGATGACTGATTTTGATATCATTCTCGGCATGGATTGGCTTCATTCCTTCTATTCCATAGTAGACTGTAGAAATAGAATAGTCCATTTCCAGTTTCCGAATGAACCCATCCTAGATTGGAAAGGTAATGTATCCACTTTCAGAGGTCAACTTGTTTCCTACCTTCGTGCACACAAAATAATATCTAAGGGATATGTCTATCATCTTGTTCGAGTTAAGGAAACCAGTTCAGAAACACCTAGTCTTGAATCAATCCCATTCATGAATGAATATTTAGATATCTTTCCCGAAGATCTTCCAAGAATTCCTCTCAAAAGGGAAATAGACTTCGGCATTGATCTTCTTCCAGACACTCAGCCTATATCTATTTTTCCATACAAAATGGCACCAGCAAACCTCAAAGAATTTAAAGAACAGCTGAAGGATCTCTTAGATAAGGGATTCATCAGGCCCAGTATGTCCCTGTAGGGTGCTCCAGTATTATTCATGTGCAAGAAAGACAGTTCTCTCAGAATGTGTAAAGGCTACCGTCAATTTAATAAGGTCACAGTCAAGAACAAGTATCCTTTTCCTAGAATTAATAACTTATTTGACCAACTTAAGGGTGCTAGCTATTTCTCTTAGATAGACCTCAGATCCAGCTATCAGCATCTCAGAGTCAGAGAATGTGACTTTTTAAAATAGTTTACCGTACTCGATATGGTCACTTCAAATTCCTAGTCATGTCCTTTGGACTTACCAATGACCCAGCAGCTCTCATAGACTTGCTGAACTATGTGTTCAAGAAGTGCTTGGACATGCTCGTCATAGTCTTCATAGATGATATTACGGTCTATTCTCGCAATGAGCAAGATCATACGTACCATCTCAAAATAGTTCCTCAGACTCTCTGAGATCATCAGCTATTCGCCAAATTTAGTAAATGCAAATTTTGGCTAAGGTCAGTAGCATTTCTTGGCCATATCATTTTTGGTGATGGCGTTAAAGTAGATCCTCAAAAGATCAAAGAAGTAAGAAACTGGCCTCGCCCTGTATCTCCATTAGATATCAGGAGTTTCCTGGGTTTGGTTGGCTATTATAGATGGTTTTTTGAGGGATTTTCTTTTATTACATCCCCTATGTCCAGATTGACTCAAAAGAAAGTCAAGTTTCAAATCCTTACGAGAAGAGTTTTCGTGAGTTGAAGACTCGACTCACCTCATCTCCAGTTCTAGCTCTTCCAAATGGTTTAGATAGGTTTGTAGTGTATTATGATGCTTCCAGAGTAGTTTTGGGTTGTGTCCTCATTCAACATGGTAGGGTCATAGCCTTCGCCTCCAGACAGCTTAAATCCCATGAGAAGAATTATCCTACTCATGATCTTGAGTTACCGCTGTAGTATTTTCCTTGAAGATTTGGAGGCATTACCTATACGGTGTTCATGTAGATGTGTTCACAGAACATAAGAGCCTTTATTATGTCTTTTGTCAAAAATATCTCAGTCTTTGTCAGAGAAAGTGGTTAGGACTCTTGAAATACTATGACATGAGTGTAATTTATCATCCGAGTAAGGCCAACATAGTGGACGACACTCTCAGTAGACTCTCTATGGGTAGTGTTGCTTATGTCAAAGATAGTAAGAAGAAGTTATCTCAAGAAATCCATTATCTTTCCAGACTAGGTATTCACTTAGTCGATACAGAGGAGGGTGGTAAATGCGTTCAGAGTAGTTAAGAATCATCTCTAGTTTCCGAGATGAAAGAAAAGAAAGATAGGGATCCTAGCCTTGTTAAGTTAAAAGAGTCAGTCAAGGATCATAAAGTAGAGGTTTTCTCCCAAAGGGGAGATGGTGTTCTATGTTGTTAAGATCGTCTCTGTGTTCCAGCTGTAGATGACTTGAGGTAGTGAATTCTTGCAGAAGCGCATGGTGCGTGCTACTCTATTCATCCAGGGGCGACAAATATGTACCATAATTTATGGGAAATCTATTGGTGGAGTGGGAAGAAGGGAGACATTATACAGTTTATGGCTAAGTGCTCTATATGTCAACAGGTTAAGATAGAGCATCAGAAGCCTAATGGGTCCATGCTGGAGTTCAATATTCCTACTTAGAAGTGGGAAGATATGAACATGGACTTCGTGATGGGTTTGCCTCAAACTCGTCATCAGCATGATTCAGTCTGGGTCATTGCAAACAGAATGACTAAATCAGCCCATTTTCTTCCAGTCCATACCTCTTATTCAGCCGGGATTACGCTAAACTCTACATCAAGGAGTTGGTCAGATTGCACTGTGTTCTGCTATCTATTATCTCAGACAGAGGTACCCAGTTTAACTCTCATTTCTGGAAAGCATTTCAAAAGGGTCTTAGTACCCAATTTTATCTCAGTATATCCTTTCATCATCAGATAGATTGTCAAGAATAAAAGACCATTCAGACTTTAGAAGATATCTTGCGTGCATTTGCAATTGATTTCAAGGGAAGTTAGGATGACCACTTGCCTTTGATTGAATTTGCATACAACAACAGTTATCAATCCAGTATTCATATGGCTTTATTCAAAGCTCTCCACAGTAGGAGATATAGATATCCAATTGGTTGGTTAGAAGTTAGTGAGGCCTCAGTTACAGGGCCTAACTTGGTATTCAACGCCTTAGATAAAGTCCAGTTGATCAGAAAAAGACTCCAGCCTGCACAGAGCTGATAGAAGTTTTATGCAGATGTTCGTAGAAAAGATCTCAAATTCAAGATTAGTGACTATGTTTATCTAAAGATCTCTCCCATGAAGGGAGTGAAGAGGTTTGTCAAGAAGGAAAAGCTTAGTCCCTGATATGTCGGTCCCTTCAAGATTCTCAGTTACTTTGGCAAGGTAGCTTTTGAGGTCTAATTACCTTTAGATCTAGCTTCAGCTCATCCAGTCTTCCATGTATCCTTGCTCAAGAAGTGCATAGGTGACCAAGCAGTTATAGTCCCTATTTAGAGCATAGATGTTCATAACAGCCTCTCTTATGAAGAGATTCTAGTCAAAATCCTAGACTATCAGACTCGTAAATTAAGGAACAAAGAAGTTCATCTAGTTAAGGTTCTTTGGAAAAATCATTCCGTCGAGGGAGCTACACAGGAAGCATAAGTAGACATGCGTACCAAGTATCCTCACCTCTTCTCCGCCAATTCAGATCAAGCTCAAGGTAACAATTCTCCTTAAGCTTACTCAATTTCATGTTCAGTGTTCATCACAAACTTGGTATTAAATATAATTGCATACTTAGTTATTCATTCATGTATCAGCTCAGTTATATAATTATGCATCAGACATGCATTCTCATTGTAATAAACTTATTTTACCAGAACACCTAGTCATGCGTTCATGAATCAGTTACATATGCATCAGATATTTATGTTCAGTATGATATGTTTAGTTGTCAGTCATGTCAATCATGAGATCATGTTTTAGTATTCTTGTTCAGTATGTACATTGGTTATTTTTCCCCTCACTCAATCTCATTCGATGATGAATGTTCTCAAGGGGGAGATATTGCAATACCCCATACTTTTTCCTAGCTTAAAATCATCTTAAGAATGTTAGAAATTTACTTTGAAAGATGAATACACCTTTTTACATATGAAATTTTTACGATTTAAACTTTTATACATGTGGAAATTGAATTATCTTTCCTACAATACCAATTTCATCAAAATCAGACATCGGAGAAGAAAGTTATGGCCAAAATATAGAAGGAAGTAAAATCACCCAGGTGCGATGGTGAGGCAGACGGACCGTCGGACTAGTGATGGACCATCGACCACGAACATCGCAGTGAGGCAGTGTGAATACCTTCTGCCTAGGATCAACATCCCAGATCGATGAACCGTCGGACTAGCGATGAACCATCGCTTAGGCCGTCGCAAGGAAAACAGTGTGGCTACCTTCTGGATAAGGTGCAACTGGCAGGTTGATGAACCATGGAACTTGCAATGGACCATCACCCAAGCCATTGTAACCAAGGCAGTGAGACCTAATTTAGGTCTACGTGCGATTGTTGAAATGACGGACCATCGAGCCAGTAACGGACCATCGCAAGAGCCATTGTAGGTCCCGTTTAGTTATTTTAAGTCATTTTTAAAGGGGAATTTTTGGTCTTTTACCACCAATTTATATAAACAATTATATCTGACCTTAGCTTATTTTGTTCATCATTCTTTCACAAGAACAAAACTAGGGTTTTCTCTCTAACATTAATCTTCAAGAACAAAATCTAGATCTTCTTCAAGAACTAACAGATTCAAATTGTTCAAGTTCAAGAACTTCAAGAAACTCAACCCAGGTATGCATAGTGTTCATTCATGGAATTATATCATCCATGAAGCCCAAGAATCTCTTTTCAAAATTTAAGTTTGTGGATTCACTTTATGAATTTCATGATTGGCCTAGTCTTATTCATGTTGATAATGAGTAATTAAATTCAATTCTATTTTGGAGGATAAATTTTATGTGGATTTGATTAGTATAGATGTAGATTCATGTAAACCTATGATTAAACCCTAGAGTGATGAAATTAGAATTGAACCATGTGTTTGATTAAATGCCTAGATGAAGAAAAATGTCCAACTAGTATAATATCATGAAATCCCCATGTATGTACAAGTTTATGCAGATCAGTTGTTTGATGAAATGCTTCAATAAATGTATTATGGATTATGAAGTTAGTGATGTGTTCAAGTAGGTCATTCTTTGTCATTTTCCTTCTATCGAGTCCTGGGGGTACTTGTACGCAAAATATTAGTTATGTGCCTAGAGCCATGTCATGTCTTCATGATACTCTCAGTCAAGCTACGATCCTTAGACTTCATACATTCTTATGACGTAATAAATCTACATGATCTCATAAACTTAGTTTGTTGTTAGATATCAATAGTATTCCATTAGTCAACGAAAGTCAATAACTCAGTCCATGTTCAGTTTAGTAAATCATGCTCAGTGTCTATTCAGATGGGAGTAGAAATTAGCACCGAGCGAACCCAAGGATAGGAACTCACCTGTTATATGAGGGTGTTATTCTTAGAAGCAATCCTTGCATTCCAGAACTTTGTAGAACTTTGTAGCCAACATAGGTTAAGACATCATAGCCTACTATATGAAGGTAGATAAGGTGGCTTAACCTGTAATATGAGGGTTCCCATTGTTCTTACTAGAGTTACCTGTTATATTAGGGTTACTCACATATTGTCCTTACTAGTGGTGTGGTATTGACACCTTATCAATTAGTGCACAGATTGGACCCCAATGCAGCTATAATGCGTTATTTAGGGCATGTCAGTTAGATGAATACCTCCCACAGTCTTAGTATCAGTCTCAGTAAAAGAACTCAGATAGTTCTTCAGAATTCATGACTGTCAGATACAGTTAACTCAGTTACAGTATGGAACTCAGCTAGTTCCATCAGATTCAGAACTATCAGATACAGTCACTCATGTTATCAGTTATTAAAATTCAGTCATTAGTCATGTTAGTCATCAGCATACTCATGTTATCATGATTTTAGACATAGTTACTATATATGCATGCACGTATTGTCACGTTCATATTTTTCATCTATCCAGTATTGTTCATACATATAAACCCCATGCATTCTGCCTACCTTACATGCATACCAGTACATTCAAAGTACTGACGTATTTGTGCTATGGTATCTTATACCATAGGTTTAGAGCATCAGTCAATTCCAGATATCAGCAGTAAGAGTTAGTATTAGGTCCTCATCCTTCGAGGAAATGATTATTTCTCTATTATCTCATTAATTAGTTTATAACTTAGAGTTTTTTAGGCAAATGTCCCATCAACTCCTTACTCTGACAGTTCAGTCAGTTAGAGCTTTCCAGACTATTCTGTTCAGACAGTTATTTCAGTTATTTTGGGTATTTCATACCCCATTTAGATGTTATGTTTACTTTAGGTTTGTGAACCTTATGGCCTTTCAGTTCATGTTTCCGCATTATTCAGTATATTATATAGTGTACAGGTATAGATATCAGTCATGGGTTAGCTTGTGGTCCTTTTGGGTCATGAGTACCGTATAGCATTCGGGTACCATATTTGGGGTGTTACAGGTCCTAACTGTTGGGACCACCTCATCATTATTTGAAAAGAATATAAAATATTTCAGTGTATATGGAGGTTATATCTAGACTACAGGGGGTAAAGTTGAGGGAGTAGCTGCTACATGGCTCTCTGCAAGAGAGCGTACCTTTGCATATAGGATATTAAAATTCTCTCTTAATTGAACCAAATCTAGTGCACCTATCTCTTTATATTTAGATGTAACCTATCTCTCCATCTCATTGACTGCATTTAAAAATTAGCATGCAACTCTACCAACGTATCCCTCTAAGCATCCTCCCATCTAGCCTCGGCCTGCTCAAATCTAGTCTTGACCTCTGATCTTATCTGCCCAAATAGGGTAGTCATCTCAATCTCTAGAACCTTCAATCGAGCAGTGCTATCCCTCTGGCTATCCACTAGGCTCTAAAAAAAACCTGTTAGATACAATAATCATACCTATTGCAAAATCTGTAGTAGATGGTCGAGCAGGACCTTTAGATGCACCAATCGGCTCTGAGGTCTAAGCCAGGGATGAAGAAGAAGTAGCTTGTGTCCCCTTTTCCTATATACATGAATCTATATTATCTCTTTGCTCCTCTATCTTCATGTTTAGATCTATAGAAATTGTCAGCCCCTAAGACTGGGCTAGTGGTACTACTGCCTATTATATAGAAGTCCTAGAAGTGTCTGGACGTGCTAGACCTTTCATGGTTCTCATCTATGAAATCACAATTGCAGATATCCTCTTATTAATACCTAGAAACTAAGGAAAACCTGCCTCATCATATAGCCTATGGATCAAACAAGGAAATGGCATGTTAATCAGCTCACCAAAGGTTCGATCATAAAACTCATACCTAAGGATGACATCAAAATCAATTTCATAACCATCCACCAAGTAGGTAAATAGTTTAGCTTACTCCCACATTAATAAGTTATTTGAAGTAGTGGGTATCCGGAGGTATCTAATTAGAAACCACCAAAATTTGGCCTTCAGTGTCAATAGGCCCTACTTGATCATAGCTAGACCTTCAATCCATGGGTCTCATCACCTAGTGGTGAACAGTAACCAGTTATCCACCTAGCCATCTCGACCATCTTAGATCTGTGTTCAGCATCCCACATAATATAATGATCCAGTGCATTCCTCAGTCAGTGGTCACACTCAACTGTAGATGAAAGAGTGATCCAATCTAGGACAAATACGACTCTGCAGATGATCTTTTCTTTGATGATAACTCTGACCCCTCTAACTAGTGTGTGATCAAATTGTAACTATCGGGAAAATATGATACAGATTTGATGATGGTGCATGGGAAGGACTACGGTGGCTTTGAAAGATAGATAAAACTTCTACTCTATAGTGTGGTTATAAGTACCAAGTGGCCTAGTCATCAACTGTAGTTGATATCAGTTAAATATTTCTAGCAGCTGTGGTAACCATGCTCTATCCCTGATAATTTAATTTGGCACTCCTCATAAATTTATCTCATAGGCCTTCTTATCTCTCAATCATGATTATTAAGTTTATATATATGTTGCATCCCTTCCACAAATCACCTCAGATGTCCTGCCTTAGGAGGTGCATCTGTAATAGGTGCAGGTGTCTGCTTCATCTATACATTATGCAAAACCTGTGTTGTACCCTCCTTAGACTAGGTTACATATGTCGATTGTATATGAGTAGTGGTTCCCTCCTCAAACTAGGGTAATGATGTATCCCAAAACTAACCTTCAGAGAAGTATGTTGCAGTCGCTGTCAAATATAGTAACCCAATTAGGTTGGGGTCGATCCCTTAGGTTGAAGTAATCAGTAAGCAGTAACCAAACTTAAGTTCATTGAGTTGTAGACAATCAAATACAAACACTAGGTCTGTGTTCCCCCTAGCTTCCTAACTCTATAAGTTTCTTATGTTCAACCCACCTATTATGTTTCTCTGCATGAAAAGTCAACAAGCTATGTATCATCAATAGTCTTGTGAACATATTTATAAATCTCACCCATTACCTTGTGAGTCTCACGGTGTCGCCTTATTGCTGCTTTTCTATGAATTCAGTTAAACCCTTTACCTTTTGAGTCTCGATTTGATTAGATGAGATGGAGGAATAGTAATGGTAATAGTGATTCTCAAATTACTATATTAATATCTTTTCCCAATCATAACCTTTCCTTGCGAGGATGTTTACAAATATATGTTATCCCTAAGATTTTGCAGTGGATTTGATGTCAATTATGGTGAAGAAGATTAAGATATATGCAGTTTACTTTAGAATAGATGAATCTCCCACTTTCCTTGCATACTTAATCAACCAAGGTTCCCACAACCCTAGTCAGGGAATTTACTCGCTCATGTTCATTCAACAATTATGATAATCAATAAAGAAAGCATGTAATTAATTTTACAATGATGAGATGAATAAAATCTGAAGTCTTCAATTAAATAAAAACTCAAAATCTCAAGAACAAAGTATCAATAATGTAAAATAATGCTTAAGTATGCTAAAGTATGTAAAAGAATATCAAAGTGTGTAATCAAATAAAGGAGAAACCCTAAGGTATTTATAGTATATCAAAAATACTAAGAAATCCTAATAAAAATATAAAAGGTAAAGTTAAGTCGGCACATGGTACGACTCATCCATCCACTCGTCTGCTCATCATACGAGTCGTACCATGGCTTTTTGTATCCCTTCCAGTGTCTGGTCTCCTATGGCTTTAGCTTTCTGTTCTTCATATGACTTCTTCTGATGAGTCGTACCCTGATTAAACAACTCGTGTCTTGGTCTCGTATCCACCTTGGACTTCCTTCTTTCCAAGCTTGGACACTGGTCTACTAATGGTTTTAACATACGAATCGTACTTCGACTTTTGACTCATATACTTTTGAGACTTCAACTCTAGATTGTATCTTTGGATACTATTATACTTACGAATCCTGCTTAGGACCCATATCCTTAGTATATGAATTGTATGGCTGAGTCGCATTTTTTCTTCACTTAGTCATTTGTTTGGATATTTCCTTTTTCTGTGGTTATGAGTCATCCTATGAGTCATATGGAATGTTGATAACTCATGAGATGACTCGTATCTTGATCTGTCTTTGTTTTTTTAGGTCTTTTTATTCTATTTTCATCCCAACACCATTGTAGATTGATTTTACCTGAAATAAACACAAAAGTGCACCATATCCACTAAAACAACCTAAGTACCCTTATAAATTTATGGTTTTACGAATTGAAAGTGCCGTGTTTCCACGACACATCAACATCCTCAACTTAGACTTTTGTGTTTCCTCAGTCAAACAACAATTAAACTCTATAACTCAAGATGGTGCTTAAACAAAAAGATCATAAGCTACCTATGGTAGTGATTTTTTTCCCACTCTTAATCTCTCTTTTCAAAAATCAAACTTTGTATAACAATTCAGCACATGGAGAAACACAAAGGAATCTGATGATGGCATTACATTAGTTATAGATAATAGGGCATCAACTGAAGCCACATTAACAAAATAGACTACCAACCTAGCAGCACACCCCATCTGCGCTCATAGTCAGACAATACCATTCACACAGCTAAAATCAATAAACTAATTTAGGGATATAACAAACAACGGTCTCGTTCATAAAGAAGTGTTGTTGGTGTCTACAAAATACCATTGTCTTCGCATATGCTCTTTTCCTAAGTTTTTGGATAGTCAGATTAGGATCATTAAAGGACTTTCTTCGTTTTGTAACATAGTTTAGGGGATGGTATGGTATCCCTTTGGGATCTATTTTAGTGACTATGTCTCCTTGAAACAACATATTTTTTTGGGGTCCACTTATTTTTCACTTTTTTGTCAACTTTGTTTTCACCTTATGTCTCTTTTTACTTTTGAAGCACATTTAGACTTAGGTCATGTATAGTTTTCTCACTTTATTTTTTTTCTTTCTCTTTTGTTTTCTTTTACTCTTGCCGCACTTTTTCTCTTATTTTTTTATTCATACACTTCTTTCTTCATTCTCGTTTTTCCTATGCACCCCTCTAATAGCCACCCTCAACTTGGGTGATTTTCCTGAGTTGAGGTGTATAGTGTCCAAGGAGTACCAGGGGAAAAAATACGTTCATTGTAGTAACGGGAAGGTAAAATTGGTGTATTAAACAAAAAATGGCCACTTAAGGCTCAAATATTTGGATCAAAGGGATTAATACTTATTTGGTTGGACATTTAGGTTCAAGTGGACTTACAACAAAAAGGGACAATGGTCATCTCCGACTTGACTATCTTAGACCTGAGTAAAAGACACTGGGAAGGTTCTAGATTTCTCTACACCGGGAACTCAGTAATATCTCACATAAACTCGCACTAGGATGTATTGCTAAGTACTACTTATCCAGTTATGCCACTTTTTACCCTAATTATTCTATCCCTAATCCTAATGTCATTATCAGAATCATGGCGGTTTCACACACACACACATCACATAGTTAACAAAAATTTTGGCGAGAATTTTAAACACCATTCTATTAAACATAAATACTTTCAAAATAATTATTTAAAATCCACAATTTATATTTCCAAAATAATAAATCAATTTAAAACCATAATTCATTAATATTCAGAGTTAAAAATCCTTCAAAAACAATATAAAATCCATAAAAATCAGTCAATCTTCGGTCGTAGGTACCAATTTTCTTACTATTTTAGCACCTTGTCAGCACTGAACCTGAAAGTCATAATAGACTTTTAGCTACTTAATTTTTTTAGCTACTCCCAGATATTTGGAATCGAATATACCCTTACCCTCAACTTAAAAATTCTTTCCCTATCCCCAATGCTAAAAAATAATGCAAACCATGGATAAAAGTTCATACCTGGGCGCTCAAGGCACCGTTTTAACAATATCCACACAGGGGCCCTCAAACCAGGTCCCACTACCCTTAGTCAGGATTGAATCAGCAACTATAGTCGAGGGAACAACACTATACCCCTCAACATCAATAATTGGTGGTCTCAAACCACCAACTCTAGCAGCCATATAACAGACCTGTGTCTATCATTCCAGCTCATCCTGAATGATGTCTACCTTGGCTTTTTTCTCAGACTCTTTCTCTTCATGCTTTCTCTTTTTCTCTCTCTCTTTTCTTCTTAGGTCTTCACAACTAGTACCTCTATTGATTCTGTGATAGCCCAAATGTTAGGAACATAGCATGACTGTGTTAATTATTGGCTCAAGAATTGTCAGTCTATCATACAACTCCATGATCATCTTCATAATTTTAACAACTTTGGACTTGATCTTAGTAATATCGGGCATCTTCCGACTACTCAACTGTAGAGTAATCCTAGACTCAAACACATCAAGTCTTCACTGGACCCATCTGTCCTGGTTCCCAAACTATATGTCAAGCCAAAGCTTCACTCCCCCTTTCATGAGACTAACCTTATTCTCTAGTGCATCCAGTCTTGTCATGTCCTCGGTCCATATGGCCTACGAATTCATAATAAGTTCAAAAGACATACCTTGTGGTGTTAGTGGTACAGACTGTACCAGGGTTAGACCACTAGAATTACCCACTTCTTCAGTGTGTGTAGTCTCCGTTTGTTCACCTGTCTTAGAGCCTTAGCGGTCTCAACTTGCCGGAGCATATCAGCCATTAAATTTGTTATTTGCTTTGCCTACCGGGCCAAGAAGGTTGGATGTATCTCTGATTAGGCCTAGTTCAGTGGTATTTGTGGCCTCTAGCATCTCATCGATACCTAGGTGTTCTTTCACACCAACAGCCAGGCACATATACATGATTATGCAAGGCTACGCTGATAGAGAATTTTCACCTCCTACCATTCGGTCTCTCATCTCTTGAGCTAAGAATATCTCAATATCAAACTCATAACCAGCTATCAATTTAGCTATCATATCTACTGAACTGGGATTAGAATATTATCTCTCTTTATAGATTAAAGCCTGTGTCAGGATAATGTCCACCATACCATACCCTCAAAGTTGAGGGTATTTTTATCAATCATTTGTGAGGTGACACTTGGGCCGCCCATTAACCATATTGCATTCTGTCCATTCGAAGCTATTTGATCTACAATCCATCAAAATAAATTCATTTTTCATCCGAACCCATTGTCTTCTGAGTGATCTTTCTAATTTCTTTTATTTGGTAGTCTATCTCCCCAGTGTTTACTGAAGGTTGATACTCTGGTTCATATAAAAATCAACCAATAGTATATGGGGATATATCTACCCACACTCCCTAAATAGTAAGTAAAGTAATAGGTTCACCACCTTTCCACAATTGACCTTGTAGATATTGTCTCTCCAATTAGCCCCCGTATGTAGTATAAAATTCTCACACTAATATTTCATTGTATTTCCCGAGTGCTCTCGTCATCTATTAAAATCCATATTACTTGATGTGCACCTCAAACCTGGATATCTCTAACATCCCAATAGTACTCAGTCTTCTCTCCAAATATAAGACCAGTCTGATCATTTCACCATGAAGTCTACGTAGCCCATCATTAAAGGTCTCCTGCATATCGGGGTACCTCTATTGTTCAATGATGGGAATCAAAGAAGTGGTAAGTGCTAGTGGAGGGTCCTGTCGATCAATTGGGGTACCATCGACATCTTCTGTACTATGGATACTCTTAGAACTAGCTTAGTCTAAACTCAATTTAGCATCATAATCGACATCAGAAGGAGTTTTTATATGATAAGGAGAGATAGTTGGGTTCTTTTTTCTTAGACCTCATGGAGATATTTTCTCTGGGGGTGAAACCTTTTTTCCTTGTCAGATTTTTTTTCATTTTGAAATCGCCTTAACCTTTGTTGGGCCTTCGTATAGGTCACCACTACTATCGGATGACATAATAAACTTAAAACTAGTTGATTCGGAACTAGTAGTCATTGCCTTCTTGTTTCCTTCTTGGACACTTTCTTAGAAGATAATGTGTTCTTAGAAGACATGGTACCTGTAAGGACACCATCATTAGTAATTAAATAATGAAAAGAAATAAAAAATATTAAATAAAAGTTTAGTCTATAAGTTTTGTCTTTGGCAAGAATAGAGGGTACTAGTCGTATCAACAGGATACAACTCATATTATCGAGTCATATGCTACTCAGTGCAAATGTAATTGTTCACTGGTATGCTTACGACTCCTCCTAACTAGTTGTAACACCCTGATTTTCTGAACCGGAATGCTACATGGTGCTCATGACCCCGAAGGACCATAAGCTAATCCATGACTGATATTTGTACCTGTATAGTGCATAATATATATAAAATGCAAAAACATGAACATCAAAGGCCATAAGGTTCGAACTGAATAAACGTCTGATAATAAAATGTATAAAAAAGGTATAATAATTACCAAAACAAGTCATAAATACTGAAAATAATGAGATCTAAATATCTAATCTAACATCTAGTCTGAAAGCCTCTAACTGAACTAAATAAGGAGTTGAAGGAACATGTCTCCAACTAACTCCATCTAGCAACTGAATAGTAAATATAGCAATAATCATATCATCCTCGAATGAGAAGGACTCACTGCAAACTCTGAACACTAGAATTCTACTGCTGATCTGGAGCTCGTGCCTTTAAACCTATGGTGTAACATAAGAGAAAGAACCATAGCGCAAATGTGTCAGTACGTCTGAATGTACTGAGTATACGAGTGAGGAAGGCTAAATGCAAAGGGTTATATGCATGAACAATGCTAACTAATATAAATGTGAGAATACATACATGGATAAACAACTATAACTAAACTTGTGTTGATACTGACTACTGAGTCTGAATGCTGACGACATGACTTTACTGTTACAGAGGTACTAAATTAATTATTGACTATTTCTGATAGTTTAAATTATGAATAACCAGTTTGAATGACTGTGTCTAACAGTCCTAAAACTGAATGCTGATAACGTGATCTATAAAAACTGATATAGCTAATATAACTGTAATGATCGGACTAATTGATATAACCGATACTAAGCGACTGTATTTGACAGTCTAAGTTTTGATGGAACTTTTAAAGTTTCATTCTACATGGAGTAACTAAATCTGAGATCATTCCTATCTAGCGGGTGATCTATAAATCTGATGATTCTGATACTGATTAATCATAGTTGAGATCAGTCCTAGCTAATGGGTGATCTTGAAGTCTAACTATAATGCTAAGCATTGACTGTATCAAACAGTACTAAATTTGTACTACTAAACTGAGTTGACTGTATCTGATAGTCCTGAAACTGTGGGATGTATTCATCTGACCGACATGCCCCAAGCTAAGCTGACTGGGGTCCAATCTCTGCCCTGACTAGAAGGGTGTCAGCACTGCGCCACCAGTAAAGATATCTTCTATGGAGTCAGTCCTAATCTAGCGAGTGAATCCGAGGATCAGTCCTATACATATAAATGTGCTAACGGGTGACCCCTGAGTATGTGAGTCCTATCTAATGGGTGACATCTCATACCTATGCTAGCTATGTAGTTCTGGAACTTAGGGATTGCTTCAAAGGATCTCAGTCCTATTCTAGTGGGTAAGTCCCCATCCCTAGGATCACTCGGTGTTGAATCTTACTCCTATCTAAAATACACTAAACTGAATAACAGAGATGAACTGAATAACTTAACTGATCTGAATAGATAAACTGATACTAGTGGTATTGTTTAGTAGAGCTAAACTGAGTTTACTAAATTTTGATGACTAACAAAATGTATTGAGTTCTGAGGACTGATTGAGAGTATTGAAGTTACTGAGATAGACTACGAATACAGAAGTTACAGACTGAGTACTGAGACCATTGAGATTACTGAACTACTGAGACTATTGACATTTTTGAATTTTCCCGAGTCATATGACTGACTGAATTCTATAGATCATGGTTTAACTGAGAGTATTGTGATAACATGACATGGATCGAGGCACACAACTATGTTTTTCGAGTACAAGTACCACCAAGACTCGATGGAAGAAAACTGACACACATGATTGACTTGATCATAAAAGTAGAGTCTATAATCCACAATATCATAAATAAGGGATTTCATACTAAGCATAGTTCTCAACAATCTATTTCATGGAAGGGAATTTCATACAACATGTATATACTTGCATAGCTTTCAATATCATGCTCATTACATATTATAACCACAATCCATAATATCATAACTTGGGAAATTTCATAAAGTACATGGGTATTCTACATCTTGTACATGAGTGGGTTTTGCAAGTAAGCATAGCATAATTTCGTAATACTAGTTCATGAGTAATCAAACAGTGTTCACAAGACATATTATAAACATGGATGACATCGAATTATAGAGGCCTATCATGAATCCTTCACTTAGTCACAATTTAGCTATAATGCATGATTTCTAGTCTCTAATGTATTTTATCAAACACCTTACATGCACAACTTAGGCATAGGTGTAAATCATACAATTACTCATCATAAATAATCAAACTTACATATTTTCAACTCATATGATGTCATAGATTCATAATAACACATAAAGATTCTATCTTGGCATCATTCAACACATAAACATGATCAATAATCCATTCATAACATGAAAACCATAATATATAGTTTTAGAAAAAATAAAGGGGTTCTTGAACTTCATGGATGAAAGGAGCCCATGAATGAACACACGCATACTTTAGAAACGAAACCTTGATGATTTACTAGAGAGTTCTTGGATTGGGAAAGTTAATTCTTTATTATCTTGGAAAAAGGCTTGAATCTTGCTTTTGAGAGATCAGTTTGATGGAAACCCTAATCTTGTGGTTGAGAGTGTAAGAGAGGGTTTTTGAGATGCTTAACTGAAGAAAAATGAGAAAAATTACACCTCTTTAGGGTTATTAGTCGTGGAAGGAAATGACCAAAATACCCTTGCAAAAACGCCCTTGAATTGATAGAAAAATATACTTGACGCCATCCGTGATAGGTCGTCAGGTCCATGATAGGCCGTCACGAATGGTCGTCACAAAAGGGGTCCAAATTCTTGATTTTCTGCCCAGGGCTGACGACATTATTAGAAATGTCGTCAGAATTTGACGACATCGTCAAAAAGGTCGTCAGAAACGTGATAGCCCGTCAGAAATGTCGTCACCATTTTCCAGCTTGACATGCTAGAATAAAATGATCTTTCATTTGATATATTGTAAACCACCCAGTTAGTCATATACAACGAATTATGGTCGATTGAATTTGACCCAAGTTTTGACGCTCACTAAAACTTCAATGATAGGAAAGCTTTCAACTTGTACTTGAGTTTGGGGACCTCTATGATCTAAATTCATGCTCAAATAACACTACATAATTTATTAAAACACTAAATTTACATAGGATTTGAGGCTTTTGAAACATCCACGCATAGGAATGATGGATTTTCATTCTAGTCCAAAATGTGGGGTATTACACTAGTCTTGTCGACAAGGTACGACTCATTACCAACAATCGTAGCTAGATCAAAAATATCTTATTAAATATTATTACTCCTAAGTCGGTATGACTTTAAGCGTATGAGTCGTATGGATTGGGCACAACTAGTTTAGGCAAGTCGTATCCATTTTAGAACTTTAATCTTATTATACTTCCATGTTGTCAGTGGGTACAAGTCCCATTACGACTCCGTTACCTGTGGGTATGAGTCATAAGAAGTCTCGTATCCACTACAACATAGAAGTCCAACTATAAAGTTTGACTCCAAATTAAATTGCCTAAAATACCCATTAATTCTGCCTAAACAACACATAATATCAATTTACAAAACCACCTTTACCTCCAATTCCTATTTTCAACCTAAACCTACGAACTAGGATATCGAAATTCAACCTAAATGTATATTTGACTCAAACCAAGTTCAAGGTATCTCACATTTACCATTCTGACTTGAAATGTAAAGTGATTGAGTCCGAAACTTACTTAGTTTGAGTTGAATACGAAGTTACTCATTTTTACTTCCTTTTCCCTAACATTCATGCTTTACTTGATCAAGGTGAGGAATCCAAACATGTTGGTAGTTAATATAAGTCTTTTAAGGTGATTTCATGAGTTGAAATCTTGAAATTCAAGAAAAAATAGAGGTCGGTACAATTTTTTGCTATTGGGTGCCCGTCAGGTACCTTATTTCTTTTTAAATCACTTCTTTGGGCTGGGTTGACCCTTGACCCTGACCTGATAAGCTTAGGTATGAGTCATGTGTACAACTCGTACCCAGGCTTATGGGTCTTTTCTTTAACTCGTATAGACCTAGATCCTTATTTGGGTTCTGGAGTGGTTACGACTCAATGTGACAAGTCGTATCTAGAGGGTATGACTTGTTTTGAGAATCGTATCCATTCCAGACACTTTTAACTTATTTTTATTTTTCTTCCAGGTCCATACCAATCTTACTCATAATTTGTACCATCTAGATACGACTCTTAAAGAGTTCATTTGACAAAACTTCTTGAAATTTTCTAGATATTTTCTGCAATCTTTAGTTCTGCACACTGAACAAACATATTAACCTATAACTAAATAAGTACAAAAACATGGGTTGCCTTCCATGCAGTGCTTGATTTAATGTCTCGGCACGACGTAGCTAAGTCGGGTACTTAGACTTCACAAACTAGCCCATGGGTTGCCTCCCATGCAGCACTTGATTTAACGTCGCGGCACGATGTAATGACCTTGGTTATTTAGTCTTCGCCAAGGTCAATTTCAAAAACCATATTAATTTCCATAGTGTTACCCATATAATACTTTACTCTTTTCTCATTCACTTTTAATGGCGCTTCACCATCCCGTGTCAATTCCAAAGAACCATATGGGAATGCTCTTAACACAGTAAAGGGACCATACCATCTAAACTTCAACTTACTGGGAAACAAGGGAAGCATTGTGTTGTAAAGCAATACCTGGTCACCTTTTACGAAGATTCTTTTCTCAATTTTTCTATCAGGATGCAGCTTAGTCTTTTCTTTGTACAATCTAAAAAATTCATATGCTCGGAGTGAGAATTCATCCAACTCGTTCGTACTATTCATCCTTGACGTGGCTGCATCTTGCCATTCAAAATTTTGCTTTTTCAAAACCCATAGTGCTTCATGATCAAGCTCAATAGGCAAGTAACGATCTTTGCCATACACTAGCTGATAAGGTGAAGCACCAATAGGTGTTTTGAAAGTTGTGAGTTGATAATGCATCATCTAGCTTTCTAGACCAATCTGTCCTATTAGCATTGGCTGTCAAAATCTTAAAATAGTGGTTTAATAATCATCCAAAATTAACCTCGACCTAATTTCCAAAATATCTCAGTTATTTCTAAAATCTTTTAAACCATTAAATAAGGTGGTACAATTCCCATTGTAAAAGAATCCATGTTAAATATGAAAAGTGGGAATAAATCTCTTTTTAGGATAGTAGTAAAAGTAAAGATTTTGTTGGAATCATACTACAAAGTGATCATAAAGGCGCCTAAAAGTATGCATGCAATCACCAATATCATACCAATACAACCATAAGCATCTAAGCATCTATAAACTAGAATCATAGAATGCTTACCTGGAGCTCAACTAGTATCATAACCATGGCCTTAGACCCAACAATACCTAATCAACATCATAAAGCCTCACAACTAGGGAAATTGCAGTAATAAGGGCATAAACAGTAAAAGGATCTAATTGGGGAAAACTTTCCAATTTACTAATTCAAAAGATAAGTCTTACACTAAAGGATTATTAACATCAATCTATAGTTAATCATATCTTAATCAAGGGTAGTAGGATTATAATGCCATAACAAGTATCTTATGATAAGGTTCAGGTCATAATGCTCTTCCAATTCACTAAATTGGCTAAACCATGATATACTAGTCATAGTTCCATCCTATAATCCCTACCTAGAATACAATCAATACAATACAAAATTTTATAGAGAAAAGTAGACCGAAGCCAACCTCGATGCCAAACTACATTCTTGAACCATCCATAAATCGCTCACCTTTGCTCCATGATCTCAAAAATAATGCCAAACTAATAAATTAATCATTTGCATTAATAGGTATAAAACAATACCCATATTGCTATATAAAACTCCACGCTCAAAATTGGGTCAATAATGGTCCCTTGGGGCCCCCTACCATAATCCCAAAATTGAATTCATCATGAGGTCCACCAAAAGATGAGGAATGCGTGCTCAAAAGTTAAACATAATTGAGCACAAATTAGGGCCTAAATCATCCTGGATATTTAGGGATTTAAGACCTAAATTCAAGTGATTTACAAGGTAAAGAGAAGAACTTAAAAAGGAAAAATAATGGGAAATAATCAAGGGATGTTAAATCAACTTACCTTAGCCTCAAGGATGATTCCCCATACTTTCCCACATCCCAAGATCTCAATAATGGTGAAATAGCACTTGAAAATAAAGAAGAAATTGGGAAACCAACATCTATACGGCTAAACCAACTAGACTTTGTGATCGCGGAGGCCAAGGTTTGCGAACATGATATCTTGTAATACTACCCTACGTGAATACGGACAAATGGTTCACAAATGCGACACTGAGGGTCACGATCATGAAGATGAAAAGCACATAGGTAGGTTCAACCCTTCATCATGAACGTGATAGGAAAGGCTTTTGATCGACGTGACCAAAAAGTTGACCCTTCATAAAAATGGCCCCAACTTAACAATCATTATGGGTAATGATTGGTAGCATAAGATGTTTTATTAGATTTTTCCTAAGTACAGATATACTTCAAACAAGAGCTCGAAATTCATTTAGAAGACCGTGCATGCAAATGAACTGTGTGACCATACCAAATTTGATATTCTGGACACAACAAAACCAATAAAATATTTATTCGAGATCCTTTCAAAAAAATATGGGTCCCACACCAAGTTTTATATTAAAAAATTTCCACCCAATAGACTATAATGAGTACGAAATCCTCAGTACATTACCTAATGGTTCCTTAGCATAAAATCAACATTTTGGAGCTAATGCCATTTTTGGATTTCTCATCCAAGGTCATTTACTAGGAGCTTTGGTTCGATAGTGATTCCTTAACAACTAAGATGCAGTACAAAGAATGTTCCTAAAACCCAAATGAACTATCCAATTGTAGCAACAATTCTAACAAGCCATAAATGACTTATAGCCACTATGGGAAATCTTGAAACGTAAAAAGAGCATGGAAATTTAGAAAATAACTTGGGGGTCATTACAATATCCTAGATAAAAGAAATTTCATCCACAAAAGTCAATGGATAAGAAGATCCCAAACTTCCCAAATAACCTCTAAGAAGAAATATTGCTTTCAAAGGATTTCACCATAGATATCCCATTTTCACCAACTTCCTTACTTCACTTACCAAATATCCCAAAACCTACCCTCAACAACCATATGGCCTCCAGCTAATCCAAACTTGACTGAAGCACGTAAACCTAAACCACACCATACTGATATCACAAGGGTTTAAGCAAAACCTATCGGAAACTCAACCAAGTTTAAGATAATCTAGGGCTTGAATCGTGCAACCAATCTCCGAATTTAAAGTCCAATATTTATTTGTCATTCCAAACCTTTTATCTACTCTAATCTACACAAAATATCATTTGAGTCCTAATTGCACAATCAAAACACACTGACCTCAAAGGGTTGCAGCTGATCTACTAAGAATCAAAAATGGAGAGCATAAGAATAAGCCCATAAGGTGCGACCTGTATGCATAAAAAGAGATGATTAAAGCCTATAATCTCTAGACAAAGATACAATTGGTCTGAATGACCCACAAACCTGATAATCATGAATCCCAAGCGCAAAATCTCAAAATTGAATAATCTACTCTGGAATATGCCACCAACTGTGGATAAAACAATGCTAAGGACAACTTAAGCACACTCCTCGGCTAAATAGAAAATCCAACATTAGGACAAAAATTGAGAATCAAGGTTAAGAGTAGTAGATACCAATATTATGTTCAACCTATAATGAAGATAACCAAACCGATAGGTAAAGAGTAGGCTTATGCATCCTATGAATGAATTCTCAATTGAAACAATCCCAATTGCTTAAATATATCTTGGTGATGAGTAAGCATTCATACTCCAAAATCAATCACAACTTTCAAGCCATTCTCTTTAAGAGTTAAAAGCCACAGTTGGTGCAAATAAGTCTTTAGTAAGGTCAACTATCCAAATTAGTCTCACTACAAAAAATCGAACACATACCCAATAATTCTCCCAATGGTTGAAATTTAAATAACACCAAAGACTTAACCATAACACAACAAAACCACTGGCTGAAGATATGAGCAATCAATTTCACATCCATTGGAGGATTACAATCATGAACACATCAAGGCTGCAAAGAGTACTAACAATAGCCAAATCTAAGGAACTCAGAAAAATATGATCTTACCCAGAATCTAGTAAACCCAATAATCTGTCTACAGCCATAAATACCCTAATGTACATATCATAAAAAAAAAGCATTCCATAAAGTAATATTAGGTCAAAAAAATATTGAGTGGAGTAATTTTTGAATTCACCCATGAAAACCCACCTCAACTCAAATAATCCATGAACCACATCATAGGGAGAATGAAGCAACCATCTTAATGTTGCGCGCATGCAAGTGTATGTGATCTCACAAAGGAATATAGTGGCTCTATAATAAAGCCAAATATCGATCCCTCAGACACTTTTGTTAAGAACTATCCTATTCTAGTTTAAGTATTAAGATTGAATTAGTGAAAATGTAACCAAAAGAGTTGTTAAAGTTATAAACTAAATGTAAAGTAAATAGTGCATAAAAGTAAAGACTTGAGACAACCAATAGATGAAACCCCAGGTTGAACTCACTTCAAACAATCATACTACATTATTTAAATTCATTAATTTGTTTTCTTATCTTGGTTATTGGTTCATAGGGCTTATAGAATGATCATGGTCTCCCGACCTCTAATCGTCTACCTAACTAAGACATTATAACCACATCGTTGAGTGGGGATGTAATAATCCAATTAGATGTATGAAGCTATCATCTTTCATTTGAACCAATAAAGGCTTCAAGGTATATACCTATCCTAGATGCTAATTCAAATTTCTTATTTTATAAAAGAATAGGAACCTTACTCTATTCATCCCCATGTTCTATCTTACTATTTCCCCTCCCGAGATCACAAGGTTGACAATATATGTATTGTAAGGTTAGATACTCCTTAAAATAGTTAAGAAAAAAAAAGATGAACAAACCACCAAATATTATAAAAAATCCAAAAAAACTCAATTCAAATCAAAAGTAAACATGATCTTGACCTTAACCCCGGAAAGGGGCATTTAGCTACTAATAGACATAACCGTAATATCAATCAATGAATACATGATTAAACCTCTTACAAAGACAAAGTAAAGAGACATAAACCCTAATTAAAGCATGTAGAAGACTCTCTTTAATCCCCCAAGACGTCCAAAAGTGGTGAACATAAAGTGCAATTGTTGTATTTCTAGTTGGACAACTTTTCCATGTGTAGAGTAAGGTGTGTGTCGCGTTGGTCCAGCCTATGGGAAAGAGTGGAGTGTCACATGGCTTAGTCCACTGGAGAGAGAAGTGCTCCACATTTGTTAGTACACAAGGGGTAGAGTCCCGTGTCACATCCATATCGCATGGGCTCTCTGGAAATTGCATTTTCAATGTTAAGTTTTGCCTTGCACCTGTCCTTCCATCCCTGCCATATGGTGTTGTTTTCCTTTAATTTCCATCTTTTATTTCATCCATATAGCACTATAATAAACTCACCTAGAATCCAATATCAATATACACCACGAATTATAGCTCAAAACAACACAATATTCACAACGGTGAACTAAAAACTCGAGCTAAGACTAGGCTTGCCCATATTGATATTTACTTGGTGTTTTGACTCTTAGTTTATTTCAACTGCACTTTGAACATTATCAACAAGTTATTCCACACATAATTACACACTCAAACCAAAAGGAACTCATTTCACACATTAGAATCCATCACGGTAGACTAGAATAACACCTAGCTTAAGCTAGTAGCTCTAGTTTTCTTGTTTGAACTCTACGTAACCCTTTTAAGTACAAACTTGTTTAAAAATACCTTTAAACATTGTAATCAAGTAATCAAATACTTAGATGCTTATTTATATCATCATTACACATAAAGAACACAAATTTTCCTCAAAATAAGGATAAATAAGCTAGGATAACAACACTAAAGTGCATAAATACATTTCAGATCTTTCAACACCAACGATAAGATCCAGACCACAACCAGGCAACGAAACCAACAAACCTAAAAGAAAAGTCTTCGACTGGTCAATCTCTAGAACGGCCATATAAATAAGTTGCCAATGCTAAAATGATAACCATACTATGGAAGTCTAAACCTATATCCACTTTAACAAGCCACTCAATAATAGACCTTACTTTCCTAATAGAAAAAAAGACCAACTAACCACGGCTCTAGGCTAAATGGATAAGAATCACAAGAAAAATAACACTAACTAGATGATACTAGTCTAACAATCTATCAAGTGAGAATCAATAATAACCAAAATAATAAAAATAACAACAATAATATAATGTGCATGAGGTACAAAAAATGAAAAGAAACATAACCAATACCACTCTAAGGTCATAACAAGGCCAACATGCCATGGGAAAGGGACTTTAACTACAATGCTACATCCTAAGAAAATCTCAATACCGGTCTACTCAATCCACTACAAAAAGAAATAATCTATGAGGTTAGAATTATGAGCATAGAAATCTACACAGAGGCTACAACTACCAATATATTAACATCAAGGCATAAAATCATCGATCGATATGAAAACCACTACTCAACTAAATAGAAAGTAAGAGATAATAAGTTGAATGGCATCTATATCAATGAAGTCCAAAGTCATTATCTTGACATGCCAAAGGAGAATGAATATGAGCATGTCCAAACTAAATTTGAGCATGTCCAAACCTAGACTGGGCATCTAAAGTAGAAACCAAGACACTAAGCGCACTACCTTTATTTAAAGGTGCCACAACACTGTGAGGCTAATCTAAATGAACTAAATGACTAGTAATACTATTTCAGGGATACTATATAGACTAGTTATCGGTCTCCTACAGTCCTAACAAACCTTCTAAAGCTCCAACATAGAGAGAAAAATAATATTTTCCCAACTGGCTCACCAACAGACACATGAAACACTCTCTACTGAAATGATCATTCTTCCCTACAATTATAACATACCGAGAGAGTTCTATGCTGGTGAAGAACATGTGTTGACCCTAGATGAACAACCAACTCACACCTGCAGAATTCCCTAGACCAATGAATAACCTCTCGATAGTCAAAATATGCCCTTCAAACCTACTGATATACTGAACCTATTAACCCAAAATAACTGCCATGGCCTGGAGACTTAGACCGACTTTATAACTTCCGACTAGGACTCTATCCACTATGACCACCAAGATCTATTATAGAGTTATCCATAATGTAAGGTGCTATCTCTAAGGCCCCAATAGGCTGCAACTGATATTAATCCCTATTGGGAAAATCGCTACCCCCAGACGAAATACCAATAACATTGTACGTAATGACATGGATTTTTACTACCACCTCCATATATTTTAATTCATGCCCTCCTTATGGTCCTTGTATGATCAATGACCTGAAGGAAAGATGACTAACTTCTATCAAATACACTGATACCATGTGGATTATCATGGTCAATCATTCAATAAACCGATGCACCAACTCACACTCTAGGGGATATAGTATAAGAGTATGCTTGTCCTAATCAAGAAATCTAATGTCGTACTCCAAAATGGATAAAGAGCCCTTTTGGACATTAACAAACCCAACTCTATCTTGAGAACCACTCAATGAACTAGACATTATCTCTGGTTATGAGTTATCTACTAATATGCTTTAAAATGCCTAACATTATATCCTGAAAAATTAAGATGACGCAAAGTCCATCAGAGCTTAAGCTGTCCTTAAATTCTCTGGCTGACGCTAAAGGTCTTCAATATTTACTCGATTCCCTAGCCCGACCCTGAGCTAGAATTTTTGAAATATTTGGAAAAGTCTCATTTGCAATCTATCAATAGCCTTGTGTCATCTATCTGGGAAAGAATGGAGTCAAATAAAGTACGACAGGTTTATAGAATTACAAACCCACAACAAGGAATCAAAAATAAAATTTTCTTGAAAGGCCCTATAGCCTCCAACATATAGGATATATTCGACTTTGTACCAATGTGTAGGACTCTACTAGACATATAGCTCTTGTACAAACACACTAGTAAACATAGGCTATGATACCAATTTATTGCCACCCAATTTCTTAGGTCATGTGTCACCTACTGTAACCCACCAGTAAGTAAACCAACCCATAATCCAGAACCATTAGCAATAGACTATATGGAGAATTGAAAGAAATAGGGAAAAATAATTGAATCAAGAGATTATACAAAAATTAAATTCCAAAACTTGGTGAAGCTAGTACAAAAGATTCTAATACTATCAGAGTACAAAGTGAAATAAAGAATAAATGCACATGAACAAACTATATCTAAAATATAAATAGAGATATATCTAATCAATACAAGGGAGAACGGGAATACTCCAAACATCAGGAGCTTACCGTAAATCTCCAATCCATCGCTATTCCACACGATATACACTTCAATAGCGAGAACTAGTACTATGATCTATAGGTTGAAAATTGTAGTTTGAGTACCAAACACGTGGTAAAACATTGGCCAACTAACCTCCAAAGATAATGTAAGCATAAATAACATGTAAAGCATTAATATAAGCTACAGGAAACTATCCAAGAAACTAAACAGAATAACCATAATGGAACAATAAGGATAAACTATCCTATTCTAATAGTACTTAGGGACTAAAGTACAATACCGTATATGACTAGTTAATATATAAACGAAGAGTGAAAGAAGGATACAAATAGTAATACAAGGCCAAGTAATACATATACAATATGAATGGAAAAATAAAGAGTGGGATATATAAGAGTGAAAGAAGGATACAAATAGTAATACAAGGCCAAGTAATACATATACAATATGAATGGAAAAATAAAGAGTGGGATATATAGTGATATCATATATATATATATATATATATAAATACACATACACACACACACACATATATACCTATAAATAGGACTAACCTCAAATATAATAATTTGTATGAGACAACCTAACATCTCAAGGATCATAGCTAACTAATGGAGCTAATACTAGCATGATCCAAGCCTTTAACCAAAGTATCTAACCCTGAGGTAGACTATTAATGGCATAACTTACCAAATTAGAGAGAAGGGATCAAAAATGTATCGACAATCTCGTGTACTAGTCCATAATCTTCCTGCAATAAACTAACCATCATAGCTAACAATAAAGTAACAAGCTAGATGAAACAAATAATTACCTAACTCGAACCCCCATAAGCTAAGATGGTGCACGCAAGCACTCGGGAATCCTAGATTACACCTATACAACCCCCCACAAGGTTGATAGATATAAGCACCAAAAAATAATATCGGTGATATGAAATGCATATTAAAGAATGAATGCAATATAAATCAGAAGTACAATGTCCAATCAAAGTGTTATAACATAGCAAGTGTATATACCTTCTCCAGCTCAATAGCTTGCAAAGGCATGACCTATGGCGATTATCCTTCTTCGGCACTATGGCTCACAAATGAAAGGACCCATAGGGAATTCGAAATATCCTTATGCACTATTTGATCCTAAACTAAAACTTTTAATAATCACCATAACTAATCTACTAAGTCTAATATTGGAGAGATATAAAATATATAATAAGTGCTTGGAATCGAATCGAGACTAAAAGAATGTAAATCTGTAAATCCATTACCTGAGACCAAGTTCAAAATTAAATCGGCCCAGTAGCATAAAATGGGTTAAAATTTCCGTTGATCAAAGTAAGTGGTAGTGGTAAAAGAGTGGTTTAATAATGGACCAAAATCAACCTTTGCCTAATTTTGAAAATAGTTCATTCAGTTTCAAAATCTTATAAATAATTAAATAAAGTGGAACAATTCCCATTGTAAAATAATCCATTTTAAAAGTGACAAAGAGAGTATAAATTCCTTTTTAGAAAGAAGTAAAAGGAAAGATTTAGCTGGGATAATACCACTAAGTGATCATAAATGCACAAAAAAAGTATGCATGATATCACGAGTAACCAAATAATAACTTGAAGCACCTAAGTGTATATAAGCTAGAATCTCGACCTTTTTAAATGATAGAATAATCACCTAGAGTCCAATGGTATCATAAATGTGGCCTTGGGCCCAACAATACATAATCAGTATCATAAATCCTCATAACTCAAGAAACTAAAGTATTCAAGGGCATAAATCACTAAAAGGATCTAATGAAGGAAATAATGCCCAATTCACTAAGTCAAATAATAATTTTTATACTAAAGGCTCATTAGCATCAATCTATGGTTAATCATGCCTGTAGTCAAGTGTAATAGGATTATAAGGCCATAACAGGGTCCTGTACTATGGTTTGAGTCATATTTCTTAACCAAATATCCTAACTAGACTAAGTCATGTTATAATTATCACGGCCCAATTGATGAGTCATGATGGCACCTACTCTGTCCTGCCAGTAGGTAAGTTAAACGTTAACTTGGCGTTATATACAATGGGTTAACTTGGTGGAACATGCCAATTCATAGACGAAAATGAAATACACACTAATAAATAAGTAGGGAGTTCTAAATAGATAAAACCATCAATACAAGGTACCATCCAATGATTTGGTAGAGACAGTACAAGAGCATCTAACAACAGTATAACTCAAAAACATTAGAATAATTAACAACATATGTCTTAATAACTAAAGACTAAATATCCAAAAGATAGAATGAAATAGGTGGCTCCAACTTTAAGAGCTCTCTCTAACTATGAAAATATTAACATAGCATGATCCATGATCAACGGAGATAGCTAGTATGCAAATCTGCACCAAGAAGGTTCAAAAGTATAGTATGAGTACCAAAACAATGGGCATTCAGTAGGCATCATTGACCGATTGAGGTAAATCATGATATAGATATGGTAAAATGCAACATAACATAACTAAGTCAAGAGAAGTAAACAAACCTGAAATATCTCTAACATCGCTATACATGAATAATTAAATAACCAAAACATCATCATAACATAACATAAAGCATCAACACAAGATCTCTAACATCACTATACATGGATAAGTAAATAACCATAATATCATCATGACATAAATTAAAGCATCAACACATGCAATCATAACTAGAAAAATTGGCTCCCACACGCTAAAAGGTGTGGAATATAAATAACTAATTACACACTCCCATACACCTAGAGAGTACACTCAAAGATAGAATAAAGGAACCATTCATCAATATCAAAAAACCAACTCTTTAATTGACCACCATTTCACAATTTACCAATATTTAACAATGCCCACATTCCATAATATTACCATCATTTGACAACCTTATCATCTTTACTCACTAGCCACCATTTGTTATCTAACCATATCTTATTGACTAACCCATTGATTATTAGCCATCATATAACTTCCAGTCATTATTTAACTTCTAGTCATTATCTATCAATTAAACAACATTAATTATCACTATTAATCCTTTACCAATTAATCCACATTTATCAACTAGTCATGATTAGCCACATAAACAATCTCCATCACTAATCATCAACTATAACACCTTATAATCATCAATTTTCCATATTAATTATTTGTAAATAAATCAACACTTACCAACTATCCATCAAGTAGCAACGAGCTGATATTTATCAACTAACCAATATTTAGCAGCTAGCCAATTTTTATCAAGAGTATTCATATCATACTATATTATAACTATTTCTTCATTTTCAGCATAGCTATTTTGTAAATATCATACCCCAATGTCATCGTATATTAAATAGTATGATATGTATAGTCAGACACGAATCGGTATGGATATTCAAAAATATCCTCATTATATCAACATAATCATCTTTCAATCTTGTCGGGTATGTATCATCATAATTATCCTCCGGCCTTGCCAGGTATATATCATCATAATCACCCTCCAGTCTCGTCGGGTATATATATATATACAATTATAATCATCCTCTAATCCTGCCGAATAGATATATATATTATTATAACCATTCTCTGATCTTGTCGGGTATATATATATATACCATCATAATCATCCTTGAATCTTTCTGGGTTTACGTGTTCACAATCATCTGCCGATCTTGCTTGGTATATATATATCGTCATAATCATCCTCCGGTCTTGCCGGGTATATATCATAATCAATATGGCTAATAGTATAATCATGAGAGTATTTAACAACATAACTGTGAACATAATAAATTAAAATGATCAATAATCATTATCAAAATTGAGAATTCTATCATAAACAACAACATGATGGCTAACATAGTAAACAAACACAATCATGGGATAATTACTAGCATATTCAATAGTATAATCAATAAGCATGCTCTTCAACATAATCCAAAACGTATTCACCATTATATTCATTAAACATGACCTCTAACATAATTAATATCCACTATCAAATACAGGAAATAACTTGCCAATAGCCTAATTAATGGCTTGCCTTTATCATAAGAGATAGTTATCATTAGCTTGATCAATATCTAATCATGTCACAACCTAATTTCTTAAATCATCATGGCTCCTACTATAACTCACCAGTAGGAAAGCCAAACCTATTACCTAGAACTACTAGTAACGAACTATCACAAGAATAAAGAAAAGAATATGGAATAATATAACAAAAGATCACTAACATAGTTTCAAAACCTAGTGGTATTAATACAAGAGCTTCTAACAAAAGAAGGATACAATTGACGTACTACATGAATATACAGATACAACCCTATCTAAATACAACATAGAGATTAGTATAGTACGTAAGAGGGAGGAAATTAATACTTCAAACATAAGGAGATTACTCTATGTCTCCGAATAATGGCTACTCTGCGTGATGCACACATTAATGGTGATAACCCATACTATGATCTACAGGCTGTAGAATATAGTATGAGTATCAGATACAAGGTACTCAGTAGGCAACTACTAACTGAGCTCCAAAAATAATGCAGATACATATAACATATAAACAGAATGGAAAGCTACACCCAAATGTCCAGCAACTACATAAGAAAGCCAATGATATAGTAAGGATAAACTATCTTAGACATGTCTAAGAAACTAACATAATAAAGCTAGGGAAGCATTAAGGATGAACTATCATATTCCATCTATACTCAAAGTCTCAATAATATACCGTATATCACCATCCAATATATGAATAAATGGTGAAAGAATGATATATAACAGTATACAAAGAGAAAGAATAAATATACCATCTAAATAAATAAAGGAAGGCAGTGATATACGGTAATACTTTAGCTACATATAAGTAGATATACATATATATATAAGGTCAACTCAAACTACAACCTAAATCAGCAGACTAGCATTTTAAGTCCCCATAATCATAGTACGAGCGAGTGCTAATATACTCAATGTTTCTAAGCCATACATCTAATCATGATTTAATTATGCATACTAATGAAATCATAAAATAAAAAGGCCAGAATCATAACTCAAATTATGATACCGAATCATTAATCCATTTGTCAGAAACTAGCCATAACAGTGATTATAACAATAATAATAAAATAATATCAATAATAATATAAGTAACTGGCTAGTATGGAAAAATAATACCTAACTGAGCTTATCACAAACCTCCATAACCCTAGTCTTAGAAGTTTCAATTTATATACAACATACTACAAGTCATACTCATCACCCATACATATGCGACCCCTTATAAGGCTAATAAATATAGGTTCATACTGATAATAGGTAATGCGCATGCAATGATGAATGCAACAGAATAAACAATATCATAAGAAGTAGCCAGACTCAAATCAACAATCATAATTAATATCATAACCATCATTATCATAATTGTCCTCGGGCCTTGTCAAGTATATAAACATAACATCATAATCATCCTCCATCATTGCTGGGTATATAAACATATCATCATAATCATCCTTCGGCCTTGTAGGATATATAAACATATCATCATGATTATTCTCCAGCCTTGCTGGGTATATAATCACATCATCATAATCATACTCCGTTCTTGTCGGGTCTATAAGCATATCATCATAATCATCCACACATATATATAACATCAATACTATAATTTTTCATTGAGTTTTACCTAAAATTTATATCATCAATACATCATCCTCTTCCGTCCCATACCAGAGAGATGTATATATAGATAAATAATAGGTACACAGACTTAAGACATGTTCGAAAAGAGTGTAAATCTGTTGCCCAAGGAAAAATTTGAGACTAAATCATTACGAAAGTATAGAACGGGTCATAATGTCTCACGACCAGAGTAATAATAGTATCAAATCATAGACCAAAATCTTTCTTTGTCAAATTCTTAAAACATCATTTTCCATATCTTTACACATAGGTTATTCATTAAGATACGCAACTATTATCATGAAGAAATCTATTTTTAAGGTGAAAAGTGGACTTTGACCCCTTTTAAGGAAAAATAGTAGTAGAATCATATTTTGTTAGGAATCATATTATATACCGAATTAATGATCATAAATGTACCGAATCTATGCATGCCATCACTAGTATTCAAACAATAGAACCATAAGCATCAATATATCTATAAACTATACCAATATCCTTTACAAGGATAAATACTTCTAGGATGTCCAACCAATATCATAACATCTCCTTAGGCCCAATAATGTGTCTGAAATAATTACTAGTCCCCCCATTTTAAAAAGAATGACCTACTTTGACTTGGCACAAAGTTTACAAAATAAAGAAGACTTTTGAATTTTGTAGCCTTAAGTTAAAGTTGTGTCAAATGTACCAAAATGCCCTTTAATCTCATGGTCCTAAACATGTCATGTGGAAAGTTGGAATTAAAGTATTGCCAAAAAGAAAAAGGGGTCATTCTTTTTTAAATGGACTAAAAAGAAAAGTAGGTCATTCTTTTTGGAACAGAGGGAGTGCATCATAATCACGGCCTTAGGCCCACATACATATCCGGAACTCATATCAGTAATCATATCCATAAGTCATCTACTATCTATAAGCCTTACCATATCTATGAGGCATATCATATCTATAGTCCCTAAGTCATCTATATGAGGCATCTCACATCTAGGAGGTATAATATATTGATAAGCACCTCACCTCTATGAGGTATAATATATAAAATAGGCATCTCACATCTATGAGACAGAATATATTAATAAAAATCTCACATTTAGGAGGCATAATATATCAATATGGAATCTCATATCTATAGGCCATATCTCATAACTATGAGGCATATCACATCTACAAGGCATCTCATATCTACTGGTCATATCTCATAACTATGAGGCATATCACATCTATAAGGCCTCGTATATCTAAAGGCCATATCTCATAACTATAAGGCATATCACATCTATAAGGCATCTTATATCTATAGTCCATCTATCATAACTATGTCTAAGCCTATATTATTAAGCATGTATGGACTAAATCATGATTCAAGTTTCAAAGTCATATCATAGCTACATACTGTTAATCATAACCTAGGAAAACCATCATAATTCACCAAGTCATTAAGTAACTTTATACTAAAGGCTCAATAGTCGCAACTATGTCTAACATGCGTAAATAAGTCCCTATTCAACTGACTTTATCGAGAAATATTACTTTTTTAGGCCAAGGTATTACAAGAGATATTTTGAATCAACTTATTGGTCTTATGGTATATCTCAGTATCAAGGATAAGACCAAAGAGCTGTATTTGTTTATAAACTCTTTTGGGTGTTAGGTAATACCTGGGGTGGCTATTTATGATGCTATGCAATTTATGCGACCAGATGTCCATACAGTATGCATGGGATTATCCGCTTCAATGGGATCTTTTATCCTCGTTGGGCTAACACAAGTCTTGGCCTAAGGTTAGCAGGAAAAAACCAATTTTAATTCTCGAATTCAATAATTAGGCAATTTCTACCCATACTAGGTTAAGGTATCTAATTGATTTCTAGATGGTAAACAAGTCGTAATCAATTTTAAGATAGAAATTTCACCTTGAACATGAGATATTAAGGCAACTCGACCTAAAGTATGATTTCAAGGTTTCTACAATATTCCAAATAATGATATTCGTATTAACCACGCTTTTAATACTTAAACTGCATCCCAAACCTAGCATAACATCATAAATTCGTAATCATTCTATGGGTTAGCTCAATCTATGAAGAAGACAATAGGATCTTAGAAATACAATAAATATTTCAACTTACGGGTCAAAGCACTCATCTAATCCCCACGCTATAATAATTAAGACTAAGTCATGTTGTTCTATCCATAATCAATCTTAACATTCACATTCATATGTAATATATAAAACACATCATCTTGTGAAGAAAAATAGATAGAAGCCTACCTCAAAGCTAAATCGCAACTCCTCGAATCATTCATAAAATATCCATCTTCACTCAATGATCCTGAAATACCGCTATGCTATCCAAATCATAATTACGCATTTTTAGAAGTAAAAAGGACCAATATTTTCATATAATGAGTAAGGTCAAATTTGGGTCAAGAATGAGCTTGTGGGGCACACTAATGTAATCAAAAATTAAAATTATCATGAGGTCCCTCAAAGGACAAGAAAGTTATGCTCAAAAGTTGAACACAAACGGAGCATAAATTGGGTCTAAAATCAACCCTTAAAAGTTAGGGTTGCAAACCCCGAATTTCTAAGAATTTATCAAGAAATTGAAGGAAGATTACAATGAATTTGAAGGAAAACCACAAAATAATTGTTATTCAAGTTCCCCAAGTCATCCACAAGCTTTAATCCCACTTAATCTCACTCTTTAGGGTTTAAGCTCTCAAGAAATGGGTAGAGAATGGCCAATTTCGTGACTTAAGGGTCTATTTATACCTATACCAGGTACTCCAGTCCTACTATCATGGCCCAAGACCTACAATCACAACATCTGGAGGCTACACAAGATTTGTGATCAGGACTTTTCTGTCGCGATTATTGTTCGGTCAAATAGAGCATAAAACACATAGGGGGTATGTCTTTTACCCTTTAAAACATAAATCTTATTCTGCAATCATGATTTATGTAGTGCGATCGTAGTCATATCAAATTCCAGCTGCACTACACTTCCTAAGTCCTTTATAGACCTTGATTGGGTGATCGGGATTCATTCAAAACCCTATATACGCAGATGAACTATATAACCATACAAAATTGATATTTTAGACGTGATGAAACACTTGTAATTTCCATCCGAGATCATTTCGACCAAATTAGATCCCACACCTAAATTTTCAATTTCTCAGCTTTTTGATCAATAGGCCAAAGTGAGATCGGGTTCCTCGGCACCTGAACCAAAGGTTTACCTAGCCTAAAATTGATATTTTGGAGCAAATAGCACTGTCATAATTCTCTTCCGAGGTCATATACTAGGAGGTTTGGTCCGAGATCAAATCCTAAATAGTGAAAGCTCCAAAATAGGAAATTAGTCTAAAATCCAAATAAACTATTCGATAATTAAACCGATAGTTCCGACAAATTATGAACAACTTGTTGCCGTTATAGGAAGGCTCAAAATATTAAAAAGGAATGCAAATTAAGAAAATAACTTGGAGGGTCAATACCAAACCATAGCACAAACTATAGCTCATTCTTAGAATAATCAATGGTTTAATCACCAATGTTGTCAATAAGCATGTCCTCTAGCATAAACCAAAAGCGTAAATACTAATTTATTGATGAGCATGATTAATAGTGTAGTTAATAGCTTATTTGTTAGCCCAATAAATAGCCTAATTTATGTATTATCCAATATGATAATCAAGGGCTTATTCAATAGTATGCGATAGACCAAACAATAGCAAATCAATAGCATAATTTAACAGTTCATCATAAGCTTAATCCATAATTTATTTATAGACTTATCATTAAGCATTATATTCAACATCATCCACCATAACCTACAAATACGAAGGAGTCTAACAATTACTAAAATAACCATATTTCAATATGTAACAAAGTGTGTTAAGGGTCTTTAGTCAGTATCACAAGTCTTGGCCTAAGGTGGTTCAAAGAGACCACTTATAAATTTTTGAAGTACATTTTAAGTCATATTCTACCCCAGACTGGGCTAAGGTATCTAAATCTACTCTTAGATGTAAGGCATGCCACAATTAGCCCTAAGGTAGAGATTCTCTCAAGAACTTTCACTAAGTCTAATAGAAACTAGGATAACCTTCATCAGATTAAGCAACTAAGGCCAAAATTACCCTAAGCATGAGTGTCTAAGGAATTTTTGCCTAACTTGAGCAACCTAATGAATTCTCATGCGAAACATGAGTAAGGAAGTCCA
Source organism: Capsicum annuum (assembly GCF_002878395.1). NCBI lineage: Eukaryota > Viridiplantae > Streptophyta > Magnoliopsida > Solanales > Solanaceae > Capsicum > Capsicum annuum. Next base: position 61,963,268 of record NC_061114.1, read on the forward strand.
ATTCACCTAAGGCATATGGAAATAAGTCAAGTGTTTGAACTCTATGATTTCAAATTAGCCTTAACAGTCCAATTAAACCAAGTCTTTTATTTTATCAATCTAAAACCAAGAACCCATCCCAACTCTAACATAATATCTTAAGAATACTACAAAATATTTAAATCTAATAAGGGATAAACCTAGCCTACCTGAGCACCGAAAACAGCTCATTGATCCGCTAAAAATACTAGTTTTCCCTTTTGAGTAGCCTCCTCAAGAGGCCAAGATATCATAAACATATACCACTCATCAATTCAAGAATAAAAATATCCATATTGCACCATTGTGATTTAAGTTCAAAAAACACATAAAACCCCCATATGGGTCCAACTTACGTAATTATGTTTCCAAAACAAACCCAACATTCTTACAAGCTTAAGGAATCATTACCCTAAAAAATGGGTTAAAATAATATAAATTGGGGCTAAAATTAAGCCCTAAAGGTTTTAGAGTTTTGAGCAATAAATCACTAAAATCCACCAAGAAAAGAATAAATTCTTACGTCAAATTGGAAAATAATCGCAAAAATAAATGTTAATCAAGCTTATCAATCATTCATAAGCTTTAATCCCACTCTATCTCACTATTTATGGTTTATGCTCTCTAGGTAAAAATGACTAAAATTATGGACTAGGGTCTATTTATGCCTAGTCCAGGCATTTGAGTGGCGTTATTGTGACTGGCAGGTTGCGATCGTACCATTTTGGGCCTGCTCAATCTTTTCTCAATTGCGACATACAAATTACATCGTCATATCTCAGTGTATAACAAGGGTATAGCGATCACAACCCTTGGCTCGTGATAGCAATAGCACCAAATAACAACTGAACCTTAGCCCCAGAAAATAGCAAAAAGGAAACCAAATAAATAGTCTATGACATAAAATAAACCAAGAATAATAGGCCCTCAATAGTAAGGAGGTTCACCACTTCAATTTGACTCATGAACAATCCAAGAACAACCTATCACTTCGCAGGAAAAGAAAAAATGTCTCTGTTCCTTGCATCGTATGGGGATACAGCATCTTGAGATGGTTAGCGGGGTGAGTGCTAGCATGTAACTCAAGATAAAGATAAAATAATATCAGTTCAAAATCCAATCCAAACTCGATGTATATATTCACATTCATTCATATATACATGTATTTATAATACGTTGGATAGAGAACAAGGTTTAGCATGATATTTAAAACATTAACCTAGATTGTGTAGCACTAGCCATCATAAACAGACAACCACGAGCTATATGGGTCCGGCTCCCCTCACCAAACGTGTCCCAGTGTATGTTAACCACACGAACCAGAGTTATTAAGAAACATAAGGGAATGCTCCGATCCCATGTCATCCTAAGATACATACATATAATATATATATATATATATATGCATATATATATATATATAAATAAAGTGTGATCTGTGCACATAGTCATCAATACCAACCCCCAAGTCAGCAAATATGGGTTTTCAATATTGGTCCCCTCGAGACCTCTACCTTTACAGCCAGCTACACAACCTCCTTTTAAGCTAAATTAAAACATTTACACAATTCCATTGATTAAAGCAAGGACCAACCATTAAGGGACATACCATTGATATCGTCATATCAATTTTTCTTCCAAGCTTTTATTATATCAATCGAATTTCATCACCCTAACAGAATGACTCGACCCTCTTTGTTTATTAAATTTATTTTGGTGGGTATGCATCAACCCCATTTGATTATTAAATTAATTTGGGAGAATTCCTCGACCCACTTTGTTCATTAAATTAATTTTAAAATTAAAAACAAGACAATAAGGCCTTTAAAACTATTTTCATCTATTTTACCATTTATTAAATGTAATAGTTTTTGGAGGTAAGCCAAATCATGTGATTAACCATATTTCAAATTCAATTATACAAGCAGAATGAGGGAACACAATTTCTAAAACCAATATCCAAAGAAAAATCATCAAATTAGGGGAATAACTTGACCCCCATTCCACTTACCATGCCCATGCACCCTATTAGTTCAAACCCATCAATGAAGTATAAATAATGCATGTAGAAATTATGGGAACATCATTTAAACAACAATTATCAGAAACCCTCAACCCAAATTCCAGAGCCAAATATTTAACCACATGAATAACAATTTAAACACAAGCCTCAACAAAATAAGTTTTAGGGAAGAGGTACATGCCTGAAAGTATCACAATTAAGAGAGAAATCATCACTTCGAAGCTCTAAATGATCACCTTTGAGAAACCCTAGCTTCTTCTTGATTTAGGAATTAGAGAGTATTTAAGAGTGTGTTGGATTATGTCTTGGATTATAATGAGCTCCCAAAAAAGGTTTTAAGGTCGTGGGTCATAAGTAAGAAAATATGGAAAAGTCTAAAATGCCCCCCTTTCAAACACAGAAAATTGCTGCCTAATTTTTATGGGTCACCTTACAATAGACGATGGGTCATCCCCTAGACCTATAGTCACTACCATAAATTCGGCATTTTTCGACAGCGCATGTAGTCGGAAAGTAGTCCGAAAATAAGTCTTTTTCGACCACATTCCAACTTAATAGCGGTAGTTGGGAAAAAGCTTGTCAGAAAAATATTTTCGACCACATTTGTCGAAAATTTTCGACTACTACAGTCGAAAAACTTAAATTAATATTTAAAAATGACTATTTAATAAATAAAAATATTTCGATGAAAGTAGTCGGAAGTTTAATAAATAATTATTTAATTAATAAAAATTTTCCAACTACTATGGTCAGAAGATTAAAAATAATTATTTAATAAATAAAAAGCTTCCGACCGCTTTAGTCAGAAGAATAATAAATAATTATTTAAGAAATAAAATAATTTCGACTACTTAAGTCGGAAGTTTAATAAAGAATCATTTAATAAATAAAACTTTCTGACTACTGTTGTCAGAAAAATTGATAAATTTTAAAAACCTTTCGACCACTGTAGTCGAAAATATTTTATTTATTAATTATAAAATAAATAATTATAAAAAATATATATATAATTTTATTGATTTATATATTAATTATTTAATATTTGCGACCATTTTGAAACATCCAAAACAAATAGCGGAATAAAATAGTTTAAGCATTTCAAGATAAGTCGATCGAAACGTCACAATCCAAAACAAACACCAATTCTAATATTCTAAGTTTAAATGTCACAATTAAAAACAAAAACCAACCACTACAATCTAATCATCTGCACTATCTTCCCCATCCTCCAATACTTGCGGCATATGCTTCTTGACTAACGCTTCAAACTTGGTAAATTTGGCACAGTGTTGTGTCAACTCTTCAATTGTTGTTCTCATCATTTCCATTTCTTCCGCATTTTATGAAATAAAAGTAGAGTTGGGCAGCATTAGTAAAGAACTACTCGAGGATTGGTTACCTCCAATCCTGTAGGTGTTACCCTTTTTTGGACCACCTACCACATTTGTCCACATTTTATTTATTTCATCAGGCGATGGTTAGACCATGGTACCATCCTTTGAATCAGGTTGGGTTTGATTCCAATCTTCAATGCTTTTTTGAAATCCTTCCTCAAGAAAAATAATTGTCATTATGTAAACAAGCTGAGTTGAATACAAAGAAAATAATATATACAAAATTTATTATCTTACATATGCATCCTTAGCACGGGTTCGACCCATTCTTCTCTTGTACCATCCGGATTTTTCTTCTTATGTGTCTCTTCGAAGGTATTAGGAATAGGTACAGCTACTCCCCTATTTAAGAAGTTTTGTAAAATTTTACCCATATACAGGTAAATGCTACTATAAAAGTTTAGCTATATCTGGAGTACCTGTTTGCTTTCAGAACATTGATATCCTAACTTATTAAAACTTGCACTGAAAGCTGCACATATTCTGAACACTACATAATCCAACAACATAAGCAGTTTAAATCCACAAATTAACTCACTTGTTTGAAGAAATCTCATCAACAAGGACTAGTGAAATAAGGCTCATCATATACTATAGCCCTGTGACTGGTCCTATAGGAACGACCCTGTATTTTCTAGGTACTCAAAGTGAATAAATAGTTAAGCTAATTTCTGTAAGTTAGTAATAAGTAGCAGAAAATAAAAGATGAAGAATTCATGTGCTGGTATGGGATGTAGAATAAAATAGTAAAAAGATTACTTTTTTCACTCATTTTCAGAAAAACAGAATCCATCCTCCCCATGGCTGCAAACACTGACTGTAGGGGAGAGAGAAGCCTCAATCGCAGGGCATACACAGTGTTGCCACGCCAAGATATGGGTTGGGTTCTTCCATGCCAGAAATGGTTAGCCCAGAAACAGAAACACCCTCATCACTACCACTTTATGTAACTTCTATCAACACAATAACACATACACACATAAAAAAAAGACTGTCCTAGTTTAAAAAATGCAGTCAAGTGTATTAAAATCTTACTATACACGAGTTCCCAAGAAGGACCGAACCACAAGGGTCTGTTGGTTTTCTGACTCGACAAGAATCACCATCCAAGAGAAAAAATAGGTAATAGCAGGCTCAGATTTGCTATTTTAGAACAAAGCAAAAGAGGAGAAACACTGCCATGGCTCCAGACACCAGTAGTTTTCTATTCAAAGCCATAACCGGGTCGCTCTGCCAATACGTGGGACGTGTTATTCTAGATGCTATGATTAAACATAGTCTAGAAATCAAGGATGCAATCATCACAGCCCCTTTAAAACATCATTATCAACAGTAGGAGAAACACAAAGAACTATTTTTAATCTTTTTTCCTTTCTGTTTATTTCAAAGGGCTGTTGGATTGTTTGGTTATCAACGGTGAAACTAGAGTTTGTAGCCATAGAATGGAACTAAAATAGGGAGAGAACAATAGGTTCTCTAATTATGTGGCTTATGCATTATGTGGATGTATGTTTTCACATACCAATATATTAGTGTTGCGTCTCAACATCAGTATATGTCACCAAAATCTTATATAAATGGATAAAGGGGTATCACGTATAAATGGGTAAAGTGGTTGGAGTACCTGTTTGCTTTTAGAACATTCATATCCTAAATTAAAACTTGTACTGAAAGCTGCATAAATTCTGAAAACTACATAATCCAATAACATAAGCACTTTAAATCCACAAATTAACTCACTTGTTTGAAGAAATTTCATCAACAAGAACTAGTGAACTAATACTAAGGCTCAATCATATACTATAGCCCTATGACTAGTCCTATAGGAACTACCCTATATTTTTTAGGTACTCAAAGTGAAAAAAGAGTTAAGCTACTCTCTACAAGTTAGTAATAAGTAGCAGAAAATAAAAAAGGAAGAAGTCATGTGTTGGTGTGGGCTATATAATAAATCACGAAAAAGATTACTTTTTTCACTCTTTTCATGAAAATGGGGCTCAGATGTGTTCCATGAAATGGTAAAATAGAATCCAGCCACCCCATGGCTGCAAACACTGATTGTAAGGGAGACAGAAGCCTCAATTACAGGGCATACACAGTGTTGGCATGCCAAGATATGGGTTGGGTACTTCCATGCCAGAAATGGTTAGCCCAAAAACAGAAACACCCTCATCACTGCTACTTTATGTAACTTCTATCAACACAGTAAATGGATAAAGGGGTATCACATGTAAATGGATAAAGTGGTTGGACAAGAATAGTAACAGTCTTCTTTGGTGGGAAGCAAAACTCATAGAACCTCTGGTGTGTAGTGAGCCACCTATTTCAGAGGCTCGATTTTCCTTTTCTCGTTCCCTCTTTGCCTTAAATTCAGGAGGGTCCCATAATATCAAGAACCAAGTCCATACTTTATCATTCAACCACCAGGTTTTATCAATTTCCTCCGATCCTCATACAAGTGTTCTTTGATCCGTAGAGCTGCTTTCAACCAAAAAACATGGTCTACTTCATTATCATGACAATCACTCCATGTACACTTTGTCTGCAAAATAGTTTAACATAAAGTCATAAAATGAGTTAATGGATACAATGAAAAAACTATCTTTAGTCAATGAGATTCATAGATTATATAACTTCTTATACAATAAATTGTTTCCACATGACAATTCTAATTTCCATGGAATCTCAAACCAACTATTCCACGGCTTTATGAAAAATAGTTTAATTGCTTCAATAACCATATGCCCGGCGGTATATGCTGGAATGAACCTGGAATAAGATTATATTAAACCATTATCTTAGCTATTAAAAATTAAGGAAAACGTAAGTGTTACTTACCTATTATGATAAGGGATGATTCGTAGCCTCCAAACATTGTCATATTTTAATACCTCTTTAAATTGCAAATTCTGAGAAGTAGCAGTTGTAACATTAAGCGTTGTAGCACTATCAATGGATGGCGATGTTGGTATGTTAGGACATCCAACTCTCAATCGAGAAAGGCTTGGAACGGATGATGTCGAATCCACAGATGAAGAGCTACTATGAAAACTATTTTGGGATGAAGAGGTGTGCAATTGTTCAGACGGTGGAGGCATGAAAAATGCATTTGGTACTGAAATAGTACATCTAGAAGGGGGAGGAATATTTGTAGTAGATGGTTGAAAAATTGTGGTAATAGGTGGTGGTTGTTGTGGTAGTGTACATTGACCTGTACGAATATTATCATTTCCTTTATTACTTTTCTTACGTCATACATTAACATTACCTTTTGATTCCATTGATTTTCTTTACTAGCCAGCTGAAAAGGAAGGAACAACCAAATTTAAGAATATCCATGTTTGTTAGAAGGTAGGTAGATATATATTTTGAATAATTAGGTCGGGAGTTCTATGAAATAGAAGAACACCTAAAATAGAAGGACAACGATGGTGCTACAGGCAATATTGTCGTTTTTGGACAAAGAAATGGTTTTGATGACTGGATACCTCCCCTTCCCTTAAATTTGTATTTTGCAATGCTGTTTTTAAATCTAAGGCATTAAATTGACACCAAAAATCTACATATGGTTAACCTATAGTATCAAATTTCACTTTCTTTAGCTACAGCAACTGTACTATACTATACTGCACATCATTTGGTTCATTTTCAGCCCCTGAGTATGTCCCAAAAGCATATCATGAACGTTCAACATTAGTCTCTCTTATTTGACTTTCAACATAATTCTGAAAAGCAAAATCATTAGCATCACTATTCTCTCTATGAGCTGTCCACACAGTATAATTCACCATAAAACCATTCCTATAAAGATGTAATGTAACAATATCTAGACTTAATAACTTGCAACACTTGAAATTCCAACAAGGACACCTAATTGTCCCTTCAATAAGAAAATCATCAAGTGTCATTGCTTTAGCAATAAATCCAGCTACCCCAGTTTTATATTCCTACCTCAACCCCACACGGTTAGGATAAGTTCTATTATACATCCATGTATGGTCTTCATTTTCCATCTACACAAGAATACCACACAATAATAACAGAGAAGAGAAACAAAAACATGAGAACCAAAACAATAACAAAAGAAAAAAACACTAACAGTGTAGTTTTCATACATTTCATGGCTTAAAGTACTATTACTTTTCAATGCTTCACTTAGTTTCAATAGTTATTCATGAATTTTTTTCAACATTTATTGTTCTACCACAACTCTTATTGGGTGTAATTTTGAATGACTTATTTTTTTTAAATTTAATATAAATTCAGGAAGAAGCAAAAGTAATCATAGCTATAACTGATTCATGAAATTAAGTAGCAATTTGTATGAAAAAGGTATATTATTGTACCTTCTTAGCTTATGTCTTAACTAGGCTTTGCTCAAGTGCAAAGAAATTTGTGCTAAGAAGAATACCGGGAACAGGACACCAATTCTAGCTAGAAAAGACGATTGTTCCTCAGCAGACTCAACAGGCAAAGATTCAGAAAGAAGAGCTAAGGATGAGAGCAAGGTGCATAAAAACTTGCACAATAACAATTCAAGCCAGCAAGAACAAACATTATAAACCCCAAAGGATACAAATTCAACTCTATCAGTAAGCTAAACTTTTAATATTAGATCAAATACAGTAACTTCAAATTTCATTAGAACAAAGACTGCGAAATAAACCTCGAGATACCGATCTGCCTTAATATATTTAATAGAATCGTATAAAACATTTTGTGACAGAGCAACTAATTTAAATTATAGATTCGATTAAAAACATCTACTTTAAACTATATATAATGTTACTATCAATCGATAATGCTAAACTTTTCACACAGAAGATTCACGCCATCCAAGATACGAATAGAGCACGGGTATCCACCTGAAAATGAATTGAAATTGAAGGTATCCACCTGAAAATGAATTGAAATTGAATCATACCTAAGCTGGTAAGCTTGAATTCTCCTCATATAAAAATTATTTAAAAATTACATATTTATTTTTAACGCATCAATTCTATCACAATTTGCCTAAATATGTGAAATAGAGTTTGTATCAAACGTTCTGAAACAAAGCAACTCATTCAAACGTAATGTTACTATGAATCCATAATGCTAAAGTTATACGAATAGAGCATGTGTATACACCTGAAATAGAGCTAAATTACAAATGTATCGTAAACATAAAATCAAAACCCAAACCTGAATAGAGAGATTCGAGAGAGAAATTTGCTTGGCCTTTGCCTTGTTTCTCAGTCATAGGACAAACAGAAGTTAGTGACAATAGCTTCACAGAATAGTAAAATCCAAGTATTGTATCCTATAATCCTTATAGTTTTAATTGTAGTTTGCAGACCAAAACCTACAAAAAAGGAAGAACACCAAAACCCCAAAATTAACTCACTACACCCCAAGAATCTACAAAATTAAGAAAATAGTCTATCTCATCTTCGCTTCTCAGTTTACACTGCAAAAGTACACAAAAACAGAGTAAAAATGTTGTTCAAACCACTTACAAGTCAATAAGATAGCAGACCATAACATTTAAAAAAATTGCCTATTCCTATTCCAAAAGGAGCGATAACAACATCAGAGATATTCACCGTGAGAGTGAGAGATGGACACCGCGAGGTTTATCAATTTGGTGTTTAATCAAGGGTTTAGAGAGAGAGGAGGCAGTGAGAATGAGAGAAAGGGATTAAAGAGAGAGAAGTGGAGTCTGATATATGATATGTTTATTTTTTATGTTACTTTATTTCTAAATTTTCCGACTGATATAGTTGGACTTTTTTTATTATATTTAATTAATTATTAAATTTCTATATACATTTATATATTTATTTAGATAGATATTACTTTTTTCAACTACAATAGTCGGAAATAATATTAAATAATTTATTAAATTTATTATTTATACTTTCGACAATAGTAGTCGAAGTTATATTTAATAATTCATTTATTTTATTATTTTATTTTTTGACTAACTAGGTCGGAAATATATTGATAATAATTTATTTACACAATTATTTAATTTCTGTATAAGGTATGATTATTTATTTAGTCATCTATTAGTGTATCCAACTATAATGGTCGGAAATATATTTAATAATTTATTTATTTTATTTTTATTTCAGACTATATTGGTTAAAAATATATATTTTAGTTAACTTATTATATTTATTTATCTATTAGTATTTCCGACTATCGTATTTGGAATTATATTTTTAATAATTTATTTATTTTATTTTTTATATGTTCGACCATTGTGGTCGGAAATTTATATTTAACAATTTACTTTTAATTATTTATATTTCAGACTACATATATTGGTAATAAATTATTTAAATAATTATTTAATTTCTATATAAGGGTATGATTATATATATAGTGGTTTGTTGTTGTCTATGGATATGAATATATATGCATATATATATATATATATATATATATATATATATATATATATAAAGAGAGAGAGAGAGAGAGAAAATCACATATTTATTTTATTATTTAGATTTCCGACAACAGTGGTTGGAAAATAATTGGTAATAATTTATTTAAATCATTATTTAATTTCTGTATAAGCGTATAATTATATATTTATTAATATTTTTATTTAATTATTTATATTTCCGACTATAACAGTCGGAATAGATATTTTCCACAATTTACCGCTAAATATTTTGACTGGTTTAGTCATAAATAGTATCGGAGAAATATTTTATAAAATAAAGTAACAAAAAAGTAAATTTTTCGACTGAAGTAGTCGAAAATTTTCGACTAATTTTTTTCTATCGGAATTTTTGGTCCGATAATAGCGAAATTCTAGTAGTGAGTCTGGGCAGTGTCCCAGTGCATCTCTACTGTTGACCCTATTGTTGAAACGTGGGGAGGTACCACCGCACTACGAGGGACTTGGTCCCTTAAAGTCAAACACAGGCAATAAAGCAGTTAAGCAGTAAAGAAACAACACTTTATAGGAAATTAAAAAAACACAATGATTTAATTTTGAAACCTCCTTGCTCATGCGAGAAAGAACCATGGATTGTCCTTGCAAGCACTCACAAATCCACTATAATCAACCTCTTGATTATAGACTTTATTTGAACCTAACTATAGGCTCAACTAGTTTGCAACAACTCTATTACAAACTTTCCTTGACAACTTTATAAAGATCTCACCTCGATATTGATTAGCTCTAACCAATATAAAACTAAAGTAACTCTTCCTAAGAATTCCCAAGAGCACAAAGAAAAAGCATTACTCTTATAACTCGAGTAATTGAATTACAGACCCATACTTGACTCAAGAACACACACACTCTCAACACACAAAGATTGGGACCTGACCAATATTTGAGTTTTTATTGATTTCTTTCTTTAAATAATCAGGTTGCAAAAACTAACAATTTGAGGAGCATTATTTTCTATTTATAGCTAGATAATGATTAGGGTAAAATACGATTGGTCCTGGTATCCTAAAAGGTACAAGCTAACCCGCGCAATTTGGTACACTAAAAAGTAAAATTATGCAAGATACTGACAGTTATACTGAACTCATAAAGACCCAGGGAACTGGTCCCTTAATGTCAATTGATCATCATCATAACAAGATATAGTAATCTTCCTCATTTTTGATGATGACAAACCACTCACAAATTTTTTGAGCATCAATGTCCATTTATCTTATTTACTCAGAGTGATTACCACTACTGTCGATGAATGTTCCCCCTATCATTATGCATCATGCTTCCCTTATCAATATGATATCATGCCTCACTAATATTCATCTTCTGTCACTATGCCATCCTTTAAACAATCTTCTCCTGTCAATGTGACATCATACTATACTAATATTCATCACATATATACCTGGTACCTGGTGCCTAACATGTCATGCAACACACATTACCTAGTCCCTACCATATGACTTCAGTATTCCCCTTTTTGGCATCATTAAGAAGTTATAACAGTAAACCAAGAGTAACATAAGCACAAGTTAGTTAAATCATGGCCACTGGGAAACACTATCATAAAGAACAACTTTAAATTTTATAGAAGAGATAGATAAAACACACAAACTAAGATTTATTCATATGAAAAATGTAACTATCATTCCAGTGCATAATTTAAATGTTCTAGAGAAAAAATAGGAATCAAGAAAATTTAAACAGGTGAAGGACTTAGGAAGAGGGTTTAGAGAAGTAGAGCCATGTTATTATTTTCTGTAGCATGAAAGTGTGACAATTCCTTGGTTAGATGCCTTATCTTTGCATTCAAGCTAAGAACCTTACCAGTTAGAGTTAAAGCTCTCCTCTTTAGTTTGTTAGAGTTAAATCTCTCTTCTTTAGTTCAACATTCTCAGTTCTAAGCTCTTTAGAGACACCTGAATCCTTATTAGAATGTTGTTGAATTGTCATTTGCAATTTGCTAATTTCTTGATCCTTAGCAGCTGAGATAAACCTCAATTCTTCTATTTTTTTGCTGAGTTCCTCTTGAGAGACGTCACCTGATTTCTTTTCCACACACTTAGTTTTTATTAGAGTCTTTACTCCAAACAGTTGTATCACAATTGCAGGTGTTCCATTCTTACAAACAATATCAAATGATCAAACACTTTGTTCAACTAATAACCATAAGGCATGTCATGTTTTCCATTTTTCCAATGAACAATTTTATGCATGTGCTCTATCATTAAGCAGGTAAAAACATGAACTCAAAATTGCTAAAACACTCTATCACATACAAATCAATGGCTGAATCAATGTTCCTCTTTGGTGATCTAGGCAAAATCACATTGTTAACAAAATCTAAGACTAATTGAACCTCACTTTTGAGTAATTTTCTATTTATAACTGTCACAGATTTTCCTTTAACTTTTAATGCATTTGCTATTAAAAATTTTGAGTCTTGTTGTTTTGAGATAGTCCTCACACTACTAATTGGAACATTCAGAATTTTCCCAAGTAACACAACATCAGGGTTCAGCTTCTTCCCTTAGACTACAGCATTTCCTTGACTAACTCATCAAAGACTGTGGCAATGGGTCTTTCTATAAGATGAAGCCATCTTTCATGTTTAATAAGCTCAACTAATTCTATCATACCTAGTTCTATTAATACACTTAAATCAAAGATCCTTCCAGTTAGCACCTTTTGATTTCTAAAGAACATGTTTTGTACTTCTTTAGACATAGACTATTCTTCTTTCTCCATTTTTCCCTTTTTATAAACACTGATAGGTTCTCATTCAGTCATTATCCTCTTCTTAGGACTAGGTCCTTCAAAAGTCCACTGCTTCTCAGTATAACTTCTAGAATTTTCTCCAAGATTTCTTGTTTTCTTACTGACATATTTTTCCTTAAGACCAAACACGCACTTTCTTGGGTTATTTTATAGCAAGAAGCGATTTTTTGAAACCCAGACATTATCTTGAAATGTTATGAAGCTTTAGGGATAAATCTTCATCAACGAGTTGAGTAAAGAAGGAGTCTGGATTTTGATGGATAGGAGAAGAATGGTTTTTTTCAAGAAGGTTTGAGAGAGGATTTTTATATATGCTAAGTTCAGTGTCCTTTGAAAGACACAAGAATAATGAATTAGTAGCCATTTGGAAATCCTTATCACTAGAGGGCTTTCTTTGGCTAGTTTTTTTTCTCTTTTAACAAGAGAAGGTTTAGGGACAGCAAGATTTAAGGAAATAAATAATCACAAAAAAGGGCTTTTTTAAAGAATGAGATGTGATTAATTTAAATTTTAGGGTAAATCCTCTTTTTTTTTTAGGGTAAGAAAAATTTCTGACACAAAAAAGAGTAGACGTGGCTTTTTCTTATAGAACAAAAAGTTATGCACATTCATAATACTAAGCTGAGAGATGGGACCTTGTCCCTCTATTTCTTCAGTGAATCCTCAATTTTGTGCATGTCATATCTACCCTCCTCCAAAGTTGTTCCCATAGGTGTATTCCTATAATAGTATGGTACTGAGTTAAACTAATAAGCATATAAAGAATACTTGTCTCTTGATCCTATCCATTTTTAGGGAGAAAAACTAACTCATATAGAGGGTTAGGTTATTTTGATCAACCCTAGTCTTATCCAGTTCTTCACAAATTGTTCCTTATGGAGAGCTTTAGTGAAGATGTCTACTATTTGATCTTCGGTCTTGCAAAACTTCATGCAAATATCTCTCTTTTCAACATTATCTCTCAAAAACTGATGTCTCACATCAATATGCTTGGTCCTCATATGTTACACTAGATCCATAGCCTTGTTGAGAGCACTTATGGTGTCATAAATCAGAGGGATGGTGTTTGAGACAATCCTATAGTCCTTCCATTGTTGTTTGATCCATAAAAATTGAGCACAACAAGAAGCTCAAGTCACATACTCAGCTTCAGCAGTAGATAAAGCAACTTAATTTTGTTTTATAGAACCCCCAGGAGATTAAGGAAGAACCCACAAAATGATCCATTCCTGAGGTACCTTTTCTATCCACCAGATATCAACATAATTAATATCACTATACTTTACTAGATCAAAACTGTCTCCAGAAGGAGAGTATATGACCAGGTCCCTTGTACCTTTGAGATACCTGAGAATTCTTTTTGTTGATTTTAGATAAGACTCCTAAGGATAGTTCTGGAATCATGCACACATTCCCATACTAAACATAATATTTGGCCTGCTTACATTATGATATAATAAGGATTTAATAATCACTCTATACATGGTGTTTTTAACTGAGGGACCAAATTCATCAATTTCCATATTAGAACTGATTCAAATTGGGGTTTTAATTGGCTTGGAATCTCCCAAGTTTTATTTCTTCAGAAGCTCCTTGATACATTTCTTCTTACAGATCATTGTCCCTTAAGAGATTTTTTTTATCTGCAAACCTAGGAAGAAACTCAGTTCACCCATCAAGTTCATTTCAAATTCACTCCCTATTAGGTTTGCAAACTCTTCACATAGGGATTAAGAATTAGCTCCAAAGATAATATTATCAACATATATCTAAACAATCAGTAATTTGCTACATCTAGACTTTAAAAAGAGTGTATTGTCAATTTTCCCTCTTTTAAAGCAATTTTTCAAAAGAAACTTTGTAAGTCTCTCATACCAAGCCCTTGGTGCTTTCTTCAACCCATAGAGAGCCTTATCCAATTTAAGGACATGATAAGGAAAATATGTATCTTCAAAACCTAGAGGTTGTTATACATAGACTTTTTCCTTTAAGATTCCCATTAGAAAAGCTCTTTCGACATCTATTTGGAGTAGTTTGTACCCTTTATAGGCAAAAAAAATAACAAAAATCCTGATAACCTCAATCCTTTCTACAAGGGCAAATGTCTCATCATAATCAATACCTTTCTCCTGGTTATCTCCTTGAACAACCATCCTTGCTTTATCTCTTTAGATTGTTCCTTGTTCATCCTTCTTGTTTTGTACACCCAGTTAGTCCTAATAATTATTTCATCAATAGGGCAGGGGACCAGGTGTTAGGCTTTACTTTTTTCAAATTGTTGAAGCTTCTCCTGAATTGTATTAATCCAGTCAGCATATTTTAGAGCTTTCTTCATATTTTTAGGCTTAATTTAGGAAAGGAATACTGAGAATACATGAATTTTTTGGCTTGAGATATTGTTTGTACTCCAGATTCCAAAGATACAGTTAGATTCTCAAGCGGATGAGAAGATTTTTGCCTCCAATTCAATCTTCTGAGATGAGTTCCACTGGGACTAGGTACCAAAAGAGTTTTACTAGACTCATCTTGTTGTTCTTCAACTGGAGCTGGGTTATGTGACTATGATCCTGGATAACCATTACTTTCATCATTTTCATCATATCATTTAGTCTTTGCCCATCTTCTTTAGCAATGTTATACCTTTGAACAGGAATGAGTTCTTCTATTTCTAAATCTAAACCATCACTTAGATTCATTATCTTTCCTGACTCATCAAAAAAACATGTACATCTTCTTCAACACACAAAGCTCTTTTGTTGAAAACTCTATCTGCTTTGCTTGTTAAAGTATAGCCCACAAATAATGTTCGTCACTTTTGGAGTCAAACTTCCCTAGATCATTCTTCCCATTATTTAGAACAAATCATTTGCACCCAAAATGTTTTAAATAGTCAAGCTTAGGTTTTATATTTAACACAAGCTCATAAGGGGTCTTGTTTAGGAGTGATCTAATCAAGAACCTATTTGTCACATAGCAGGAAGTATTCAGAGCTTTATCCAAAAAGTACTTTGGAAGCCCACTATTAATCAGAGAAGTTATGACTTATTAATTTTTAGCACAGAATACTACAATTTTGGATTTTTAAAATTCAGTTCCATGATCAAATCTAAATTCAGCAATCTTACAATTCAGTTTTATTTGAATTTGCTTGGTGAAAGTAACCAGAACGTTATAGGTTTTATCCTTTGATCTTAAGAACATTGTCTAGGTTAACCTTGAGTAGTCATCTACAATTACAAACACATACTTCATTCCTTCTCTATTTTAGAATTTAATAGGTCCATATAGGTCCATATGCAGCATCTCAAGGGATCTAGAAGTACTCACTTCCTTCATCAGCTTAAAAGAAGACCTAGTTTATTAGTTATTTACACAGGAATTACATACCTTATTGTCTATAAATTTCAGTTTTAGCATGCCATGGACCATGTCCTTTGAGATCAACTTGTTTAGCAAAGAGGAACTTACATGTCCCAATCTTCGATGCCATAAATCAGTATCTTCACTTTGAACACTTAAGTAAGTTATTCCCCCATCATCCACATATATATTTTTTATCCTCTTATCCTAGAGAATAAAAGTTATTTCCCCATCAGCCACATATATATTTTTTATCCTCTTAGCCTAGAGAATAACTTTCCCAGATTTAAAGTTTGACATAGTTCATCCATCAACTAAGAATTTAAGATCATTACCTTTGTCACAGATTTGAGAAACACTTTAAATATTGTACTTGAGGCCATTCACATATTATGCATCTTATATTTCTTGATTTGGAAATCCTTCTATCTTTCCCAAACTATGAATATAGCCCATTTTACCATTTCCAAAAGAGATACCTCCACCTTGAAGTTACATAAGAGAAAAAAAGTAGTTAGTTCTCCATGTCCAATGCTTTGAACTATCCATAAACTAGTTCTAACTATATTCCCCTTCTCGTACCTACTAACATAGTCATTTGTTAGATTTGGGAACCCTGTTGAGTTTGAGTTCCCAATAGGAAGGCAAAGGTGATATTAGATCTTTCTTGGCCCATCTAGGTTTCGAGTTCCTCTACTTCATATTTTTCAAAGGCATGAAACCATTAGGATAATGATTTTCTTGTTGGATGTATTTAGTTATTCTCATTCTAGCTCTAAATCAGTACTAATAGTTTTTCTTCAAGTGTCCATCTCATCCATAATGAGTACATAAAGGCTTGTGGACTCTATTTCTACAACCAAGAATAGCTTTCCTATTAAACCCAAGTGATTGGATTTTGTACTGATATCCAAGCCCTTTACCATTATTAACACTCTAACTAGTTAAAATAGAAAGGATTTGTGAGGAAGTGGTCTATTTTAGTGATCTATTAAGTTCTTCCCTTAGACGGATAAGGTCCTTTTTTAATTTTTCATTCTTATGAAGTTTAGTCATAAGGTTCTTTTGAGAATATCTCAATTTTTCTTCAAGCTCAATTTGAAGCCTTGGAGATTCTTTCTTCCCTTTACCATCAGAATCATTTACTTTCCCAGTTTACTCATTAATTTAGATTATCAAATTTTAACTTTATGAACAATTCATCTATTTTAGATATCTGAATAGTTAAAGCAATCAATTCCTCTTGATTTTCTACTATCTCTTTTAGAGAATTTCTCTCAGTAGTCAGTTCACTCACAAAATCAATCAACACATCTACTAGCTTCTTTATCTTCTTGCAAAGTAGTTATCTAAATTCTTCTTAATGTCAGAGAGAGTTACCTTATTTTCTTCTTTATTTTTAAGTGTTTTCCATGAGAGCAAATAAAGAATCATAGGTGACTAATCCATAACTCTTGTGTTAAGGATTATTAAATAAAAAGAGAATTAAAAAAAAAGATAAGGATTCTTGTACTTAAGGAAATTTGTTATGTTTAGAGTTTATCTATGGGCATGGTATAGAAATTTAAAGTCGGTTAATATGGTTCTTTGGTAACCATATAGAGTCTAGCAGTGGTTCCTCCCGAGTTTGCTTGTGATCTGGGCATCTATTTAAGAGATATAGTGGTTATTGTATTTTTTATAGGATGATTATCCCTAATACGATGGGTTCCTTAAGATATATAGAAATCATATTAATAAGGACTTTAGGTTGTTTAATGACTTTCAGATATTGAGGTTAATACATGTCATTATGATGGGTTGCTTGAGCATTTGGTGTCTTTTCAAGACTCCGTGTCTATAGTATATACAGTTTTATGGAATTTTTCATTTGCCTTAAGATTTGACCATAAGGGAGTGATGGTGGATTCATGATCTAATACTACTAGGTTTGGATTTTTTGTGGTTTGTTGTTGTTTTGATATCAATTTTTTACTTATTAGTTTTAGCTTATGTCTATAGCACTATTTAAGCTAATATTGATTGTATCGACCTCAGGTAGCTTAAGTCAATGCTTTGATACATAGCTTTGTGTTTTATGGATTACTTAGCTTTTGTGGATCTGAGGATGATTTTTGGTCTTGTAGTTGTAGCCAGTGTCTTGTGGTGCCTTGGCAGGATTAGATTAGCTGAGCATATTCAGAACCTCTATTGTGTTTAAATCAGTCATTGGCATAGAGAAATTTTGGAAATATTGAAATTCAGCTTCATTAAGAATTTTTGGCTATGGATGCTTATGTTGTACCTGGTGAATCCTTACATAATAGATTTTTGGTTCTATGGTAAGGACAATAGTTTTCTAGTTGTAACTCAGCGTGAGAATGTTTATTGATGTATCTCAAGGGAATTTTCTATCCTTTACATGTTTTTGGATTTATGTTGGTTGTAAGTTCGAGCACAAACGTGAATCTTAGTGTTGGATACTGTAAAGACCCTCAATTTGATTTTAGATTTTGTTATGTTTTGACTATTTTTTCCCTTCATGTAGTAGCCTTTTCTAGTTGATGAGTTGTGGGGATGGTTATCACGGTCCCTAATTCATTCGAGAATGTGTTATTTGAGTTTATGTTTTGAGTATCCCTAAAAGGATAGGTTTGCTTCTGCCAACATTTCGTGATTTGGGTCTCAAATGAGGATTCTAATAATTACATCAATTTTGGGTTGGTAGTATACCTAGTCCGAGTTCAGAACCTTTAATTTTTATTTCTACCTTCTCATTTGAAAATAGTGTATTTTGCCCTAAAGGGGTCCCAAGGGTTATTAATTGTAGATGAATTTTTTGCGTAAATTCAATGATTCCATTGGACTCGGACATGTTTTAAGATCAATTTGCATTATTGGCTCATTTTGATATAGTTTTGGATGAGTTTTAAGCATTAAAATAAGTTTTAAAAATAGCTTGCTATTGGTCAACAATGGACCACAGTCAACGTGCAGTCAACAATCAAAGAAGTAGTCAACGAGCCACTTTTCTATGCCGAAACAACCCTATTTTGAGATTTATCCCATTTTTGCTCTTTTTACTATTTTAATAATATTGGGAGCTTGGGAGGGAGATTTCTTGCATAGGTTCATACAAGTAAGTTCCTAGATGATTCTAAATCATTTCCTACCAAATTGATCATCTAAATTCTTCTAAATCAAAGATTTCAAATAAGGGTTTTTGGGGTATTCCAACCAAATTAAAAATCAAGTATTTCTTTATTTTGAGCTTCGTTTCTTCCTCGTTTGTTCTTGGATTTTCATCTATAGAGTCCTTTGCTCTCGAGGATTATGGTTTACAAAAAAAATTAGATTTTTATCCTTTTAGATGTTGATGGATTTTTGGATTTTTGATGATAAAGCTTATAAATATTTTTTTTGTGTGTGGATTTTCAGCTGTAGGTTCCTATGATTATAGGGAACGCATTTCTAAAATAAAACCTCAGTTTTACCTTTTCTTTTTTCTAACCCATTTTTGTGGTCTGTTTTAGACCCATCTTATATAGTGTCAATATGAACATCATTAGCTTTCTTATGACTTGTAGAATACATTTTACTTGATTTGATGTATTTGATGTTGATTGGAGAGAGTTGGGCATTCAGTTGAGGTTTTGGACTGCATTTAGGCTTGCGCATCTTCTGCTATGACAAGTTGAGATTTACCTTGACATTTTGCAAAGTAGTTAAGTGGTGTAAAAATATTTTTTTATGTTTTGATTTAATTATAATTGGGGGTTCCAATTAGATGAAATGGATGGAAAAGACTCTCCAAGGACAGCATATGCATCGGCTCTAAGTGAATAGCTGGCAGTCTTAAAGCAAAGGAGAATTCTTCAAGTGTTAGGTAGCATCTCCACGGGTACCAGAGTCTTGTGATAGATTGTAGTTTAATTATTGCCTTAATTAGTTAGTATTGCTACTTGTAGTTATCCTTAGAGTGGAATGTGGATAGATAACTTAGTGATTTGAATAATTAATATTGGGTGCCTATTTTAGAGATTAAATCTTATTTAATGGCCTTCATCATGATTACTGGGGTTTAGCAGTCTTTAGGGGACAATTATGTTATTATTGAATGTGATGGAATGATCTATTTTTAAAGAATACTTAGAGTACCAATGGACTTACAATAGTGAATTTGATCTATCATATGAAATAAGTTAGTTTTGGGTAGTTCTAAAATATATTATTTTGGGATTGTTGTTTATTTCATGTTGCCATATGGGTTTTTTGAGTACATATTTATGAATTTGAGTAATTATTTATGATCGTGTGACAAGTGGGGCTATATATGGATATTTCTTATTGATTTGAGAGGATATATTATTGTAATGCCCGATTGTGGGGTTGACTGGAAGTTATTAGTAATGTTTGTATATTAAATGTCTTATTTATTATTATATCTCCTAAGTCAGGCTTGACATATCTTCATAGGCCTTATCTGTGCATTATAATGCCTTATCTGTTAATGTATCCTAGAGTAGGGGCTTGACTTAACATTGTAGGCCTTATTGAGCATTTAATTGCATGATCAATATAGTGATGACTGAGTAAGGGGTTGGAAATGATATTATTGATGACTACATCACTATTAATTTTGGTGATGCCAAGTGAAACTGATATCATGAAATATTGATACATTGAGTTCATTTTGAACTCACTTATACTTCTATTGAATGGATTTTCATCTTTATACTAATTGGTTGTAAGCATTACATCCTCATATCATGCATACATACTCATGAGGCATTGCTACCATTAAGATATTCTAATTTTTGTAAGAAAATAACACTTTATAAATGCCTATACCGAGAGATGTGTCAATCAGGTTGATGTTAGATATGAAATTAAAATTATATGAGCATATAGGTTACGAATCCCCCATGGGTCCTCCTTGGTAAATGCAGGATTAGTCGTTTTATGTAAAAAGTTATGAGATAACTTTTAAAATATTTTATCGTTGTCCGATCAAATCATCACTATATTGCAAAGAATCAATTGCATTGCATTATCTTTCTTTGTATGGTTGTGTTAGTATTTACTCTTGTAGTGAATTTCTTTTTTAGGACCTTATTTGTGATTTTATGTTTGAGCTTACATTTCACTTTTGTTGTATTATCTTGTATCATTATATATTAATTTGGAGGTTGGAATATTTGAGACATGAGGTAAGACTGAGGATTGATAGGAAAGATAGATTATACCACCCTAAAATTTTAGCGTTCAAAAATTTTGAGATTTAAGCTTACTTCCCTAGCTATGAATCACTTAACGGGTCGTGAAGATTCAATACGAGTCATAGTGCCCCAATCATAGGGTGATCAGTAAAGGTACAAAAATTTTTTTATTTGGTATGATTAAGACTATATGAGTCGCGCTGAGACATTATGAGTCATAATGTGGGGCTCATATTCTCACCAGTGTAGTGGTCCCTTATTTCTATTATGACTACGACTAAACCCTACGGAGTGGTAATATGAGATTATGAGTCATATGGCACGACTAGTAGGGTAAATAGTGGAGATGACTTAGGACACTACCTAGACTACGAGTTTAGGGGATGACTTATGGTAAGTCATTACGAGTCATAAGGTGACCCGCAACGACTGGGCGGCAATTTCCTGTGTTTTAAGTAAGGGTATTTCAGTCATTTTACCTATTTCCCCGGTTGTAACCCTGACCATAAATCCTTTTTTAAGACTTTATTATCATTCTACACATAATCAAACACACTCTTAAACACTGCACAAATCCCTAAGTCAAGAACAAGCTAGGGTTTATCAAGGGTGATCATTTAGAGCCTTCAAGTAGTGATTTGTCTCCATAATTATGATATTTTCAGGCATGTACCTCTTCCCTAAAACTTATTTTTCTAAGGCATATGTTTAAATTGTTATTTATATGATTAAAGGTTAGGCTTTGGAATTTAGGTTGAGGGTTTTGGATGATTGTTGTTTAAATAATATTAATATGATTTCTATATGCATAGATTATACTTCATTGATGGTTTTGAATTAATGGGGTGTATGGGCATGGTAAGTGGAATGGGGGTTGAAGTATACCCTAAATTTGATAATTTTGGTTTGGAAATTGGGTTCCCTTAACCTACTTGCATAATTGAATTTGAAATATTCCTAATCACATGATTTGGCTTACCTCCCTAAACTATTGGATTGTCTAAATAGTAAATCAGATAAAAAGGGTTTTAAATTCCCTGTTGGCCATGTTTTCAATTTTAAAATTGAATTAATAAACAAAGGGGGTCGAGTCATTCCCCCAAATAAATTTAATGAACAAAAAGGATTGAATCATTCCCCCAAATTTGATTTAATGAACAAAAGGGGTTGAGGCATTCCCCTAGGATGATAAAATTAGATTGACATAATATAATCTTGGAAGCAAAATTGGCATGATGATATCAATTATATGTGCCTTAATGGATGGACCTTGGTTTAAGGAAATGGCAATGTGTAAATATTTTAATTAGGCTTAAATGGAGTTATGTAGCTTTCTGTGAAGATAGAGGGGGATCGATACTGGAAACTCGTGTTTGTCAGTGTGGAGGTTAGTCTTGATGACTATGTCGTAGATCACTCTCTCTCTCTCTCATACACATACACTATATATGTGTTTGTGTATCTAGGATGGACGTGGGGTCGAGAAATTCTATAGAATTCGTTAATACCTCCGATTTGTGCGGATAACATACACTGGAGCCCTTCTGGTGGGGGGAGTTAGACCCATATAGCCTATGGGTGTATTTTTATGACAGCTTGTGCTAGACAATCTTGGTTAATATTTTAAATCATATGTAAACGTTTCTTCCTATCCCAGCATCTTATATATATGTGTATGTGTGCATAAATGTAATCATGTAAATTAAATTTGGACTGAATTTTAAACTAATATTATTTTAACCTTATCTCGAGTCATATGCTAGTTCTTACTCTACTAACTGTCTCCAAACACTATCCCTATTCTTTGTAGGGAACAAAGGCACTTTTTTTTTTGTGTATGATAGGTGATTCTTAGATTATTCGTGTGTCATCTTGAAGTGGTGAGCCTCCTTCTTTTAGAAGTCCTATTACTTCTTATTTTAGTTTATGTATACTATCTTTTTGATTTTCTTTTGGCTATTGTCGGGGGCATGTCCCGATGTAGGTTATTCATTGGATACTAGAGGCTTTATGGATGTATGGAAAAGTTCTAAGATTTCTTTCTGAGCTAGTTGCTTAACTATCTTGTTATGTGTTTGGAATTCATCCTCTTCTCATTGTATTGTGTTCTGTTTAGCTAGAAAAAGAGTGTCTCTGATCCTCGATAGACTTGAGATTCCCGTCATGGCCAGGCCCTCATTTGGTTCGTGACAAGCTTGGTATCAGAGCATCGGTTCATGGTCATTGGGTGTCCACAAATTCATGTTAAGTAGAGCCTCTTTTATGGGTGTGTGGCATGCCACACTTATAAAGGAGAGGCTATGGAGCATTTAGGAATATTTCCCTTTCTTCTGATCTATTTTTGGCCTGTAGAGTCCAAGGTCTTGAAATCTTCTTTAATTTCATTTGTTCACATATTATATCATGCCTCTAAGAAGATTTGATGCTCGTGGAAACTCTTCCATCCCTTGAGGACAATATGGATGAAACTCATCCTACTTATGAAGTATAGACCTGGTGTAGGGTCTCAACTCCTAATTATACTGCCCCTTATGGAGTTCCATCGGTCGCTACCAATCCTCATCAGGCTTTTCAAGATGATGATAAGCATACCCAACGATACATTTCTAATTCTAAATATCATCGATCTATTTATCTTCTAATTCAGTTGGTGACTTCTCAGTCTCATCAACCTAGCTGTGTTGGTTCTATTTCTCCATTGCTAAGGTCACTAGAGTTGGTCAGTTCATGAGGTTAAAACCTTCAGTCATTACAGACTCTAAGGTTGAGGATGATCCTTAAAGGTTTCTTAATGAGATAGAAAATATATTTAGGGTAATGCATGCTACTAATGTGGAGGTTGTGGAGTTTGCTGCATATCAGTTGAAGGATGTAGCATACTAGTAGTATGAAGAGTGGGTGCAATCAAAGGGTGATAATGCTTAGCATGTTATGTGGGAGAAATATTTTGGTACTTTCCTTGGTCGCATATTTACTCAGGAGTTGAGGGAGGATAAATCTGAGGAGTTTGTGAACTTAAAGTAAAGAAGGTTAATTGTAAAGGAGTATGCTTTGAAGTTCCATCAGTTGTCTCGTTAAGCTTCGGAGTTGGTGTCTAGCTTGAGGCTAGGATCAGTAAGTTTGCTTTGGGTTTGTCTCAGGATCTAGTACTTAAATGTAAGGTAGTGATGTTGAATAATTATATGGACATCTCTAGGTTGATGGTGTATATGCAGTAAGTTAAGTATGAGAAGAAGAAGAAAATAAAATAGAGGAAAGATAAAGTAAGAAGTTTAGATATGTAGAGCAGGGTGGACGCCAATAGAATAGTGGTAGAGATAGTAGGCTGTGGGGTAAGAAAAGCACTTGGGTAAACTTGAGTCCTTATTCTACGACTAGTGCTCCACATCCTAAGTCTCTTGGTGATCATTGCTTTCAAAGAGGAAGTAGGTTTAAGGTACAACGTGCCCAACCTTAGGCCAGTGGAGTTTAGTCAACTCCATTATATTCTCCTTGCATATTTTATGGGAAGTTTCACTATGGTTTTTATGATGAATGGGGGAATAAATGTTTAAGATCCGGCCAACCTAGTCAAATCTAGAGGAACATCCCATTAGCTAATATTGCTACTTGAGCTAATAAGGTTCTATTTTCTACTTCTTCAGCTCCTGCACCAAAGGGTGCTACTTCTAGTACTGGAACTAGTTGAAATTATCTTAACGCTATTGCCACCACCAGGAATGTGAGGTGTCTCCTAATGTTATCACTGGTACGTTATAAATTTTCTCTTGTGATGTATATTGTCTGCTTGATTTGGGTTCTACCTTTCTTATTTGACCACTTATGTGGCAGTTCATTTTGGTTTTAGCCCTGAATGTATTTCAAATCTCTTTTATGTTCCTACCTTAGTGGGTGATTCTTTTATGGCTAGAAGGGTTTGTAGGGGTTGTTTGGTATCTTTCTGTGGTTGAGAGACATTGATGGTTTTGAAAGAGTTGGATATGTTAAATTTTTATGTGATATTGGGGATTGATTGGCTTCACTCGAATTATGGTTCTTTAGATTGTAGAACCTGAAAAGTCAGTTTCTAATTCTTAAATGAACTGGTAATTAAGTGGGGAGGGAGTTCCTTAGTTCCTGAGGAAAGATTTGTTTCTTATCTTAGATCCTAGAAATTTATTTCCAAGGGATATCTATACCATCTAAGTTCGGGTTAAAGATTCTAATTCTGAGTTTCCCCCTTTACAATCTATCCTTGTGGTTAACGACTTTCCTAAAAAGTTTCCTTAATATCTTCTGTGTATTTCTCCTAGTGGAGAAATAGACTTTGGGATTGATCTTCTATTGGATACCCGTCCTATTTTTATCCCTCCACATAAAATGGCTCTGGCTGAGTTAAAAGAACTTTAGAAGCAGTTAAAGGACCTTCTTAATAAGAGGTTCATCAAACCTAGTATCACTTTGTGAGATGCTCCTATTCTTTTCATGCGTAAGAAGGATGGTTCCCTTCGTACGTGTATCGTTTATCCCCAGTTGAATAAGGAAAAGGTGAAGAATATGTATCCTCTACCCAGGATAGATAATCTCTTTGAATATTAAGTCGATATCCCTATGACTGCCTTTCAAACCCAATATGATCATTATGAGTTTTTGGTAATGTCCTTTAGAGGTTGACTAATTTTCCAGCTGCATTTATGGGCTTAATGAATAGAGTGTTTAGGCAGTTCTTAGATTTGTTCATCATTGTGTTTATTAATGACATCTTGGTGTATTCAAGGAGTAAGGAGGACCATGCCAATCATCTACGAGTAATGTTGCAACCTCTTAAGTATCAGTGATTGCATACCAAATTTTTGAAGTATGAGTTTTGGTTGAATGATGTGACCTTTTTGGGTCTTGTTGGGTCCAGTGAGGGGATCATGGTAGATCAACAGAAAGTTGAGGCAGTTAAAAAGTGTCCTACACCCACGACTCCAACCAACATTCGGAGTTTCTTGGGTTTATCCAAGTACTATAGAAGGTTTATGCAGAGCTTCTATTCTATTGTTTCCTAATGAACTGAGTTGACTCAACAAAAGGTAAAGTTTCTGTGGTCTCACACATATGAGGGAAGTTGTGAGAAGTGAATAGACAAGGTCACTTTTGTGCCAATTTTGGCCCTGCCCAAGGTTACCGATGGTCTTGTTGTGTATTATGATTCATCATGTGTGGGACTGGGCTATGATTTGATGTAGCATGGTAAGGTAGTGACTTATGCATCTAGGCAGCTGAAATTTCATAAAAGAATTGTCTGACTCATGATTTGGAGTTAGCCGCGATTATATTTAGTATGAAGATTTGGCACCATTTTTTGTATGTGGTTCATGTGATATCTTCTTCGATCATAAAATCCTATAGTATGAACTCACCTAAAAGGAGTTGAATCTCTGGAAGAGGAGATGGCTGAGGATTATGCTCACTTCTTACATGTGAGGATGACTTACTCTGGTGAGGATTATGCGAAGTTGTTTATTTAGGAGATAGTTAGATTTCATAATGTTCTAGTTTTCATCATTTTGGATCTAGGTATGCAATTTTCATCTCACTTTTGGTGTTCATTTTGGAGAGGCTTGGGAACATGGGTGAACCTTAGCACCGCATTCCATCCTCAGACGGATAGATAAGTAGGGAGGATTATTCAGAATTTGAAAGATATGCAAAGGGCTTGTGTAATTAATTTTTAAGGTAGTTGGATGGATCAGTTGCCTCTTATTGAGTTTGCTTATTTATCAATCGAGTATTGGAATGGATCCTTTTGAGACACTTTATAGTAGGAGGTGTATATCTCTTATCGGGTGGTTTGACATTGGTGAGACTAGATTTTTTGGTCTGGACATGGTTAACCAAGCCATGGAAAAAGATGAAGGTCATTCAGGATAGACTTAAGACTGCTCAGAGTCTCCAAAAGCCCCATAAAGATGTGAGGCTAAGAGAGTTAGATTTTGAGGTTGGTGATTGGGAGTTTCAAAAGGCCTCTTCTATGAAGGGAGTGATAAGATTTAGAAAGAATGGGCAGCTCAGTCCCCGGTATGTGAGTCCATATATGATTTTAAGGATAGTAGGTAATGTTGCTTATGAGTTGGATTTGGCTTCAAATTTGGATTTGGCTTCAAATTTGGGTTCCATTCACTCATTTTTCCATGTTTCAATGTTGGAAAAGTGTGTGGCTGATCCTTCCTTGGTTGTGCCTATCGAGAGTGTTTGTATTTGAGATTTCTTGTCTTAGGAGGAAGTCCCGATCAAAATTTTGGATAGGCAAGTCCATTATTTTAGTACTAAGAACGTGGCTTCGGTAAAGGTTCTATGGAGGAATCAAAAGGTATTAAAAGCTATTTGGGAAGATGGAGAGGACATGAAGTCCAAGTATCCATTCTTGTTCCCCAATTAGACAATCATGCTTAAGGTATGTGTTTTCCTTATCATCTTTATTTACTGACTTTGTTGAAGGAATTTTTGATGGTATTTTGGTCTTAAAAATAATTCTAATGGATGCCTTGAGTCATCATTTTAGGACGAATGATCCTCGGGAGGAGAATGTAACACCCTAGAATTTTGGCCTTTGAAAATTTTAAGATTTGAGCTTACTGCCCCAGCTATGACTTATCTAACGAGTTGTGAAGACTCTATAGAGTCGTTGAGCCCAAATCATAGGGTGACCAGTGTAGGTACTAAATTTTCAATCCTAGGTTCGATAAAGACCATACGAGTCGTGGTGAGACATTACGAGTCATAATGTGGGACTCGGAGTCTCACCAATGTAGTGGTCGCTTAATTCTGTTGTGACTACAACTAGACCCTTTGAGTCATAATGTTGGATTAGGAGTCGTATGGTATGACTCA
Organism: Capsicum annuum; assembly: GCF_002878395.1. Classification (NCBI taxonomy): domain Eukaryota; kingdom Viridiplantae; phylum Streptophyta; class Magnoliopsida; order Solanales; family Solanaceae; genus Capsicum; species Capsicum annuum. The sequence continues at coordinate 61,991,345 of NC_061114.1, forward strand.
TAGGTTCTATATCTCATTTTAATGAAAATCAGTTGATATCAAGGGACCAAGTCCCTAGGTCTTCATGAGTTCAGTACAACTGTCATTATCCTGCACAGTTTTCTATTAGTGTGACAAACTGCGCAGATGAGCATGTACTTTTCAGGACACCTAGCCCAACCGCATTTTTACACTAATCTTCATACAGCTATAAATAGAAAAGAATGTTGCTCAAATTATTAGCTTTAGCAACCTGGTTATTTAAAGAGAGAAATTGGTGAAAACTTAATTATTGCTCAAGTCCTAATCTTTGTTTGCTGAAAGTGTGTGTGTGTGTGTATTTGTGAGTCAATTCTGGGTCTGTAATTGAACTACTCATCTTATAAGACCAACACTTTTTGTTTGTGTTCTTGAGAGTGCTTAGGTAGAGTTTCTTGAGTTTGATATTGGTTAGAGTTAATCAATATCATGGTAAGATCTTGATAGAGTTGTCAAGGAGAATGTGTAATAGAGTTGTTGCAAACTAGCTAAGCTTAAGTTAGGTTCAAATTGATTCTTTAATAAAGAGGTTAATTATAGTTGATTCGTGAGTGCTTATGAGGGCAAGTCGTGGTTTTTCCTCCCTTGCGCAAGGAGGTTTCTACATTAAACCATTTTGTTCTTTAATATCCTGCAAACTATTTTTTCATTACATCTTTACCGCTTTGTTGCATGTGTCTCACTTTAAGGGATTTGGTCCCTTGTAGTGTGGTGCAACACCCCCATATTTCAACAATTCGTATCAAAAAAAGGACACTCTAAAAGGTTCATATCTAGAGTGATTTATTGATCATGGCATCTCCACATAATCTTTAAGAAGGGCAATCTACCACTAGACCACCCAAATTTAATTAGCAGTACTATGGGTTGTGGAAAACCAAGATATGTGACTTTATTATGGATAAGGACAGTGATCTGATAGATATAATACTTGATGGTCCTCAAGTGCCTATTACAGAGGTCAAAGAAGGAGACATAACAAGGGTGGTTATCTAAAACAAGAGAGAGTTTGATGGTGAAGATCAAAAGAAATTTGAGAAGAATTACAAGGCAAAGAAATTGTTTGTCTATGGCATATAGGACCTAATGTGTATAATAGCATTTCTGCTGGTGAAAATGCTAAAGAAATCTGATATCTCCTAAAGATAGCTCATGAAGGAACAACTGATGTAAAGGATTCAAAGGTTGACATGTTGATTACTCAATATGAAACCTTTTCTATGAAGGAAGGAGAGACAATTCAAGAAATGCAAACAAGATTCACATCTATCACAAATGAGTTGCACTACTTAGGAAAAGTGATTCCATTGTATAAGCAAGTGAGAAAAATTCTAGGTGTTCCTACTAAGTCCAGGGAAAGAAAAATGGATGATATTATTGAGGCAAGAAACTTGAACACTCTCACTATGGATGAACTCGTTGGCAATCTAAAGACTCATGATCTCAAGAAGCAACAAGGACAAGAGAAGAAGGAAGCAAAAAGAGAAAAATCTCTGGCATTGACGGCTTCAAATTCTGATTAAAGTGAAGAAGACACTGATGTTTCCTATTACCCAAAAGTGATTGTTAGAGCTATGAAGAAAAGTGGTCAGCTTCAAAGAAAAGAAAATAGCAAAAATGAAGGCATTGTTGAAGTTTGTCACAAATGTGGAAGTCTGGAGCATTTTATTAAGGACTGTCCGACGAACAAAATGGATTACCAGGAATATCTTAAAACTGGAGGTGGCAAAGGAAAGAACAGGACCAGGTCCCTATAAAATCAAGAAGAAGAGCTACAGCTGACTATGCAGTGAAGAAAGCCCTAGCAGTATGGAAAGATTCCTACAGTGAATCTGATGAAGTTGAATAGGAGTGTGAAGTAAGGTACGTTAGACTAACTTAATTCCCATTAGGAATTTCTTAACGTAAGTCCACAAAGAATAACACATACTCTAATCGAAACTTAGGATAAAAATATTTCATCAATCCACTTAACTACAAGAGTAACAAATGCTACAAACTAAGTACCGCTTTTCATTCAAAAATATTTCCAAGTCAAAGGCAAAAAATCTTATGTTCTAAAATTTTTCAAAGTTGATGGAAGAGTTTCTCAATATCAAATAGTGTATTCATGCAAGAAAAGGCCAAATACTAAGGAAGTAACAAATCGCAAGGCTTGAATGCCTAAAACCTTCTCTTATCCAAGTAAAACTTTTTACTCAAAATCCTTTCGGATCATTCACACCACTAGTCTAGGTTATCGCCAGATCCATCACTAATGATAACCACTAGGCATGCTATAATTCGACACTTCAAAACCCCAAGGCCAATCCATTCTACAATCTGAGAGTATACCAAGAGCTAGAATAGATCCACTACTACTATACAATATAACGATCAAGGACACTATACTCAAAACACAAAAATCCATAACATGCAAAATTCATACAAAAACTAGCAATTTATTTTGAGTGAGTTCCAATATAAATTCACCATACTCAATCCGCCATGAAGGAACTATCTATGGGTGTATCAAGCATCAACATCTTCAGAAAAATCCATGAATCATATCCAAACTCCATACCTAATAAATAAACACATAGAATAATGTAGAACCATAGTCGAATACCACTAAAGCATATAGAAAGTGCACCAAAAACCATACTTGTGACTACTATACCAAAAGTTGTTGCCTCAAGTCCATTCTATAAAATGTAATATCGAGATCTAACATCTCCTAGAGAAACTTGTAAAGTATCTCACTGTTTAAGATGTGGTCAATCTCTTCTTAAGTATTAGGTCTACACATAAGAAACAACTCAAAAAAGTAGGAGCCCGTTGAACTAGGCCTAAAGAATCTGAATGACCAGTCTGAACTAACCCATTCAAAGCATAACTATGAAGATCTTAACCTCCATTAATCATATATGTATGATCATAAGTCCCTGGCCCCCTGACCGACAATCCTCACATACCTCTATACAAACTGCTCTAAGAAACACTCGAGCAACCTACAAAATAAGAGGTGATCTAACTAGTCTACTCTCTACATTGCATATCTAGGGACCAATTCCCTTACTGTTGAGAAGCTCATCATTAAAATAGCATATAGTAATGACTTCATTGACTCTTCTAGTAAGATCAATTTAAGTCCACCTATTGTTGAAGCCAATGTGATGAATGATGGTACATTGTCTTGTAAAAATTGTATTGACTAACTTATGGGTAAATCTAGTACACCACTTGAGGATGGTTGTGATGTGATTAATGAACCTCAAGTAAGTAATGATATTGAAAATATTGGTCAAGTAAATAGGAGTGACCCTATGAGCATGTTCTTTAGTGAATATCCTATTATTTGTCTTTCTCATAGGGAAGATTATGTGTTTGAAACTTCTTCGGAACTTGATAGTTGTGTTACTAAGAGTGAACTTACAAGTTCTAATCCTCCTTCATGGATTTATCTTTCTCTATTTAAATACAATATCGTGTTCGAAGATGGTACAATCACTACTACTGAACCTAGTTGTGTGAATAATGTTGATGATGTAGCTCATCTTGAGGATTATAGCCTATATGACAACCCACTATGGTATGACTACATTTCTCCTAAAGATGAAAATCTTTTCCTTGAAGATGAGAGTACTCTTAAAGAAAAGGAATGTGAGGTTTAGAAAATAAATTATCAATTGGTTGATGATAACTTTGATTTGCTTGAATATTTAAAAAAAACAATTGGTGATTGTTCCTATAAAAAGGCTTGTAATTGTGATCCTTTTTACGATACCCCACCCTTGTTTTAAAATTATGAGGATGAATTGTTTAATTCTTTTAATGACTTGAGTAATGATTCCTTTGATGATAGTGGTGGTGTGTGTCTACTTGAGGATTCTTCCCTTAAAAGAGAAAGTATCAATTGTTTGGAAATCGATTCTTCTTCTACTTATTGTGGTTTCATTGTTGATAACACTCATGGTGATGATCTTGAATCTAATAGTGAGTATAAATATGAGGACACATTGATTGAATTTAACTTGAGTGACACCTTTCTCTAGACTCCATTTTCTTTCAATGATACTTATGTTGGTGTGGAGAGTATATCTTTTGATTTGGGTGATGTGTTTGGGAGAAAAAAGTATTGTCTAGACCCATGTCTATGGCCACTCCATCCATTTGACCCCGATGACAAATTTGAATGTGGCAATTTCCACACACCTAACTTGATGCTTGGTCTAGTTGACAAGTAAAGTTTAGATGAGGATGTTGGATTCCTTCCCTATAATAGATAGTTTTTCTTGGGGATTTACAACCCACTTGATAGACCCAAGTTGTGCATAAAGGGCATTTCCAACAAACATAAGCATTCATTAAAGAAGGGAAGTAAAGGAAAGATCCAAGAGAATACAACAATTTATTTTTCTAATCTTGACCAACGTTTCACAACTTGTAGATCAAGGAGAGAATGTCCTCTTGAAAAAACTTTGGATGGATTCTATGCTAGTGATCCTCTTCTTTGTGAACTATTTACAATTGGTGAATCCTTTCTTAAGGGAAGTTGTTTGAAAGGAAAAGGTCATATGTGCTTAAATGTTTTGATTACATCCTTGTGTGTAGTATATGCTATATCTTTTAGGCTAAATGGTCTTCTTGTAGATAATAGCACCTTAGATGATGCTTTTACACTTGATTCCTTTCTATACTACCTCTTTTCTTATAATGATATCTATGCTAGTCTTGGATTTGCTTTATGTAGAGGTAGGAAACTTGTTGTTTGGTCCACTTTTTTTGAATAACAATACTTTAAGGGTCTTGTGGACTTTAAAATCAATTTAGCCACCACTCTTGATATGGTCTCTTAAAGAGGTGATGAAGTAATTTTTTCTTAGGGCTCCTAAGGTAAAGGTAGCCTTACCTTTTAGATTTAGTAATGCCATTATGACCTTTGTGTTTACTTCCCTCTTGGTGATTTCCATAGTCAACTCCTTTGTGTATTTTTTAATAAGTTTCTAATGTTTACCACAAAAGTTCCTTGGTTATATCTTAAGTGTGTGCAAACTTGGCATAATACTATGATTATTTGATGCTAAACCTAACCCTCATATCATGAGGATGTTATATTTACTTGTCCTTTCTTTGATTTTGCAAGATTTGGGATTGGGGTCGAATCATTTCCAAGAAGGGGAGGATGATACAATCCAAATTTCCGTAATACTTTTAGATGATATATGTATGATGCTCGAGGTTTTTTATGACTCCTTAGTGCTATTAAAATATACCACAAGGACTACGATTACAATTAAGGAGGGTCAAAGCATTTTAACGAGGTCGAAGGAGTGAAAAAAGGGGCTGGAAATCCCCTTGGAAGGGTCATGCGCCCAAGCCACTTTGGATCCACTTTTGATCAGCTATAGCATTTCAAAAGCGGGTCAAAACAGCCCCTAGTAGGCCTTTTCTTACATTTGGGTCACTTTTTGACCCTAATTATATAATTTTAGACAAACTATAAATACTTGGTAGATAGGCTTAATTTAGTTAGTTTTTTTTACTTATGATGATAAATTCATGAAAATTCTATTAGGAGTGTTGGGTGCTTGGAAAAACCAATGGTGAACCTTATTTAAAAATGGTGGTTGAAAGGGGGTTTCGATTCCCTTGCGGTCAACATAAGAGCTAGGTGCTCGTAGTTAATCAATAAAGGAGGTTTTTGGGTTTTATACACTCTTTGGTTGCCATTTTGTTATCTTTTTGTGTCTGTCTTTCTATCATCTATCATTTTTATTCTTTTACTCTTCGTTTGTTAATTTCGTTGTTTCTTTAGTGTTTGTGTTTATTTTATCCCCTCATAGTTTACTCTCATTCCATTTGGTATCAGAGCAAGATTTATTTCGTTCCTACAAAGTCAATCTTGGGTATGTTACCTTGAAAATCAGAAAAAATGGTGTCAAAAATCAAAAATCCCAAAAACAGTCACTATTCATGTTTTTGTTCTTGGGTCAAATTTTGAGTTTTTGATTTTCCATTTTTCTTGTATTTCTATTGTTAGATTTTTGCTCTCTAACACTATATGAATTTATTAATTTAAATTTGAGCTAAATTGGAGATTATTTGAGTGCTGGATTGAAGATTTTGAAGTTGGTTGCAATATTTGAAGTGTTGGGATAGGAATTTCGTGAAATGATGCTTGTAATGAGTTTAGAACGTTTAGACATGCTTACATTCAAAATTTCAACTCAAGCCTAGATTCGGAGAAAAAGTTAGAAAGATTGATGTTTTTGGTGTTCTTGGTGTGTTCTTGAAGAAATTGATATCTTCAAGTTGAATTTTTTAGAAAATTTAGGTGTTTGATCCAAAAAGAAGGAATAAAAGTAGTGAAAAGTATTTGTACTTGGGTATCTAAGGAGATTCCAAAGTATATTCCAACAAAATAGGACACAAAGGACATCAAGAAGGGCATTTTCGGTCATTTAGCAAGCAAGGGGTGGCCAAGTTGTGCCTAAGGTGTGCTGGAGGTACTACAGTAGATACAACACACCTCAGACTAGTAACCATCCCCTCACCTACTCCCAAAGTGCACTTGACCTGTGCCCAACCTGCTGGAGCATATCCCCAAATGCAAGTCAAGGCAAACCAAAGAATTTTAACCTCCAAAATATATTTCAAGCCTACCCATAGCCAAATTGAAGTTCCAAATGCATGCTAACAATGTTAAACACCAATTTGCTCAGGTTTTTTCCCTTAGTTTCATTCCTTGATTCCTAAATGATACTTAAAACTATCAACAACTAGTAATTCACCTACTAAGTTGGATGATGAGTTCTTGAGTCCTATTTCTTTTAATGTTCCTTTTCTCTTAAGATTTTTTATGTTTTAATTTTCCATAGATTCTTAACTCAAGTCCATACATTTTTTTCTTTTAGTCGTTTCAAACAAGCATCCACTCCGGCCTCAATGTAGAGATTGACATCTTATTATCCTTCGGAGTATAAAAAACTTTCAATATTTGCCACTCCAATTGTGAGGATCACAAAGGTGAGATTATTACGAGTGTTGGAGAGGATCTTTACAACTAATCTTGTTTGTTCCTTTTATAGGTATAACGTGATATAAGGAAGAATTTCTTCGATAGACTCGAACAATTATAACTACAACATGAGAGAATATGATTGTGGTGAAGATACTTATGGCTATGAAGAATATGGAGATTATGGGAGCTATGAATATAGCCATGATCAAGAGATGGATGAAGATAAGGGCTACTATTTCAAAGGATAATGTAAGATAAATGAGGACCCTAATTCTTATAGTTAATATGGAGATGATGAAGAGTCTTGTGATGGTTCTTGTAAGGAAGATGGAGCATGCAAGGATTATTATATTTTCCACTCCGAGCCTTGAGGTAATGTAAGATATAACTCGTTTATCTCCAAATCTTATAAGAATCATGGTGAGGGTACGCAAGTGGAGTATGAAGATTCATATTTTGGAGTATGAAGATTCAAAGTCAAAGTGGTGTGAATGGTTATACTAACTATAGTAGAGGTTTCTCCATGGGACCAAAAAAATGTGCATCTTCAAATCTGACGGATGTTACATCTCAAGCTTCTTGTTCTAGTGCCTAAACAAGTGGATATAGGACCCAAGGTCGATATGGGGGGTTTAGTAGGATTCAAGATCTTTCTACTCTCCCCATATTTATAAAATAGTCGGGTCCCAAAGAATATCTTCACTGGGAATGGGATTGAGAAAGGTTCTTCATAGATTAAGATATGAGCTAAGTCGAAAGAGCTACGTATTCCCTTAAGTAAGTTCGGCCAAACGTGGAGTACCTTGAAATAACTAATGAGGGGTACCCTTGTACCAATGGATACACCAAGCTTTATAATATTGATCTAAGAAGAACTGTTCACTCTGTAAAGGTAAGAATTTGTGGGTTCAGGGATATATCCTTATGCTAGATTAATGGTGCGATAGAAACTACATCATTCCACCCATGGTTTACCATCTCAAGATACGTCGAGAGCCCCTAGTTGTTTGATACTTTTTGGTTGGGTATAGGGTTTTTGAGAGAGAGAAGGTTTCACTCACCTGATATGGGTACTATAAGGAGGTGTGGTGTGACATCTTCCCTTTGGAACATGGACATTTATGCTTGGGTGCCAATCGATTTGCACAATATAAGGTTCCAAATGTACAAAATTATCCTGAGATTAAAAAGGAATAATGAGGAAATCATCTCTTTCCATCAATTCTTCCCAAATCTCAAAGAGATGTGACCACTTACTCCAAGCCTAAAGAAATTAAGAGACAAATAATTAAGAAAAGTAAGAGAGTGTAAGGTGGCAACCAAAGAGAAGAAAAAGGGAAGGTTGTAAGGAGTGAAGTGAAGGGGTTATCACTAAACCGGGCTAACATTATTTGTCCTTCTTTTAACAAGGACATGTCTGTAGGTACCAACATGGCAAGTGGAGGAGAACAAGAACCAAAAGATAATATTCCCTTTGAAGATTTGTAAGACCCCACAAAATCCTAAGCTTAATTCAGTCCTTTAGGCTTGTCAAGGGTTCCCAGACTTAGAATATTTTAGCTAAGTACTCAGACTTAGTATCATATTAACCTATGAAGGTTGTAAATCTTATTTTGTGACCTTTACATTCATTAAATGTTGATGTTTAGGTTGATTCATGATCAGGAATATCCGAAGGTTTTTTCGGACAAGTTTTGGATTTTTCGAACTTCATTTGAAACTCCATTGGAATCCCAAAATAGTGGATCAATGTAATCTTTGTGTGACACATTAACTATCACGCTGATTACTATTTTCCCCAGCTACCAGCGTGCAGTTCCAGTAAATCAACGTGAATATGGCGCGTCGCGATGGCTATCACGTCGGCCTACACATCGGTAACCTAGTTTTTAGTCATTAAAAGACCATATTCATGGGGGTATTTAGGTTTTTTTCACTAGACCCTCATCCCCCAAAATACAAAATTAAACTCCCTATAGAGAAAATATAGTCATTCTTTCTCAAAATTGCTCAAGAACAAAACCCTAGAAAATCCAATTTCAAATCAAGAACTCAAGATTCAACCATAAACTTTTAAAAATTCTTCAACACAGGTATGTGAAGTGTTCATCCGTGGGTTCCTTACATCCTTGGAGTCCAAGAATCTCTTTTGAACTTTAAGTAATTGATTTTATGATTTCCATGATTGGAATTAAAGTGTATCCATGATTGTTATTTAGATTAAGTTCCTAATGTGTGTAGATTCATGTGAAATTGATCATAATGTGTGTAGATTCATGTGAATCCATGATAAACCCTTGACTTGTGAAATTAGAGATGAATTATGATGCTCACTTGTTGTTCAATACTATGTGCATATACTATGCTCACCAAGTACTTGATAAATTGTCCATTTGAACTATAAAGAAAATGAAATCATGTCAAGATAGCTTATGTGCAAGTTATATCATGGAAGTACTTGTCAAAATTCCCCAATGAATGAATCATAATCAAGTTCATAGTTTATATATGTCATGTTATGCCATGTCTCTTAATTTATGTTATTGAGTCCTGGGGGTACTTGTACCCGACAATTTAGCTGATTACCTAGAGCCATGGTTAGTCATAGAATAGTATCAGTCATGAAATGATTAGTAGTACTCTCAGCCAGTTACAAAACTCAGGAAAAATCAGTAGAATCCATAATATTCCAGTTAAATATAGTATCTAGTTCAGGCCTCATAAACTCAGGCAGCTAACAGAATTCAGTAGTATTTTGTCAATCAACGAAACTCAGTAAATCTTTTTTAGTATAGCTAAACAATAATCTCAGTAACCATTTAGTCCAACCTAGTACAGACTAGAAATTAGTTTAGCGTCTATTCAGTTGGGACTAGGATTAGCACCGAGTTAACCCAGGGATAGGGGCATTCCAGTCAGCAGAGGGTTTGACCCTTCACAGAAATCCCTACGTTACATAACTACGAAGCCATCATAGGTTGAGGTATCTTCCTGCCAGCCATTATGAGTATTGATACTTCTCATAAGAGTTATTCTACCAGCATGGATTAACAGAAGAGCTTCCTGTCAGAGAGGGTTACCTCACAGCTTGTCCTTACCCGTGGTACGGTATTTACATCCTTCCAACTAGGGTTATAGGTTGGACCCCAAATTAGTTACAGAAGGAGCATGTCGGTTAGATGATTACCCCTTGCAGTCTCAGTCTTAAAATAGAACTCAGTTTAGTTCTACAGATCTAGGACTATCAGATGTAGTCACTTAGCTAAGTACAAAACTCGGTATGGTTCCACAGTATTCAAAAATTTCAGATATAGTCATTCAGATAATCAATAATACAGTAGTCATTAGCTCAGATATCGGTTATCAGTATTTCGCTTTAGTACTCAGTATTAGCACGATCTCAGTTACAGTCTATGTATTAATGCATGTACTCTTACTCAGTCATACTCATGTTATTCAGTTATTATTGTGCATGCATATGAACCCATGCATATCAGTCTACCTCACTGAGTATACTAGTGCATTCAAAGTACTTACGCAATCTTTTCTTTGCACTATGAAGTCCTATATCATACATTTAGACGCATGGGCTCCAGAGCACTCTTAGCAGTGCAGATTCTCAGCTTTTAGAGTAGTAGTGAATCCGTATAGTTTCAGGACATGCTTATTATTTATAGTACTTTAGTTTTATGTGAGTAGGTGGAGTTAGTTGGTGGCTTGTCCCATCAACTCCACAGTTCAGACAGTTAGAAGCTTTTTTAGACTAGTGTATTTTCAGACAGTTGTTCAATTTTTCAGTACTTATATTCAGTTTTTGTATTTTGATACCGCATTCAGATTTATTTATAGATTTGAACCTTATGGCATATGTTTCCACCAAATTTCTCATATTATTTAATATTATTATTCAGTTATTGCAGCAGGTACCAGTCATGTGTTAGCTTGTGGTCCTTCGAGATTATGAGCACTGTGTAGCGTCCAAGGTATAGACTCGGGGCATTACGAAATTTGTATCGTATCCTAAGGTTCAATAGAGTCCTAGGAAGTTTGAAAGTCATATCTAGTAGAGTCTTGTGCATAGGTGTGTTGTGCACCACATTTATGGACAAGAGGCTATGAGATGTTTTAGGAAAAGTTTCCCTTCTTTCAGTATTCATGTCATGCGAATGAGTATGGCTCCAGTTACACTCTCTTTATAATTCTTTTCTCTTTTGTTTCTAGAATATGCCTCCAAAGAGGACTCAGAGAAGAGGAATGAGAGATCAGTCAGCCCCTCAGCCCTTTCATCCAGATCCTTTGGGCGAGCATGTCTCCCACACGGAGTTCAGAGCAGCCTTCACCAACCTAGATCATTCTATGGAAGCCTAGAATTAAAGTTCAGCTATGGTATTAGCTAACCCAGTAGCCAATACTATTGCTGCCAGGATTTAGGACTTCACCCGAATGAACCCTCCATTATTTATCGGGTCTAAGTCAGATGAGGACCCTCAAAAATTTCTTGATCAGGTGTAGAAGTGTACCAATATCATGGGGATGATTGCTGTTGAGAACACTGAGTTAGTCGTATATCAGTTATAGGATGTGGCTCACTCATGGTTCAAATAGTGAAAGGTAAAGAGGATCGCAGATGCAGGGTCCATAGAATTGGAGGAGTTTGCAGTTGCTTTTCTAGATAGGTTCTTCCCTCTAGACTTGAGAGAAGTGAAGGTTTTGGATTTTTTAAACCTAAAGCAAGGAATTATGACAGTGCTGAAGTATTCTCTCAAGTTTACTCAGTTTACTATATATGCCCCATATGTTGTAGCAAATACCAGAGCGAAGATGAGTAAGTTCATGTCAGGAGTGTCTAGTAGTATAGTCAAAGAGTGTAGGACTGAAATGCTTATTAAGGAGATCAACAGATCTAGGCTCATAATCCATGGTCAGTAGATAAAGGAGGACAAGAATTAAGAGAAGGAGAGTTAGAATAAGAAGGCGAGAATAGGTAGTTTCAATTTTACTTGTCCTAAGTCAGAGGACAGGAATCGTTCTTAGTTCCACCCAAATCCTCAGTTTTGGCTCCTTCCTTAGCCAGTGCTCTATTTTTAAAATTTAAAGATGGCAATCAAGAGAGGAAATCAAGCCCTAAACCTCAGGGAAATATTAGTTGTGCCCAAACCAAACCCCTTTGCCAAAAGTGTGGCAAAAACTACTAGGGTATCTATAGAGCTGGCAGCAATTTGTGTTTTAGATATGGTAAGCCAGGCCACAGAGTAAGGCAGTGTCCTCAGGTGGGTTTGCAGAGTCATTATAATCGTCCCCAGCTCAGTCCAATCGCTCGAATCAGCAAGGTGCCTCTTCCAGTACCACCAGTGGGCAGAACCCAAACAGACTCTATGCTCTTCAGTTCCGACAAGATCAGTGGTATGTTACAAGTTTTCCATTTGCATGTTTACGCTTTGCTAGATCCAGGAGCTTTCTTGTCTTTTGTTACTCTATATATATCAGTTGATTTTGGAGTCATTCCTAAAATTCTAGCAGAGACTTTCGCAGTTTCTACCCTAGTGGGCAAATCTATCATAGCCCGACAGGTATATAGGAACTGTCCAGTTATGATATTTCAGAAAGTCACATCAGAGGATTTTGTCAAATTAGAGATAATTGATTTTAACGTCATTCTCGGCATGGATTGGCTTCATTTCTATTATGCTTTAGTCGACTGGAGAAACAGAGTTGTCCAATTTTAGTTTCCAAATGAACTCGTCCTAGAGTGGAAGGGTAGTACTTTAGCACCTAGGGGTCAACTTATTTCTTACCTTTGGGCTAGAAAGATGATATCTAGGGGATGTTTATACCATCTTGTTCGAGTTCAGAACTCTAGTTCAAAAACCCCTACTCTTGAATCTGTATCAATAGTATGTAAATTCCCAAATGTGTATCCCGAAGATCTTTCCAGAGTTCCTCCTAAAATGGAAATAGATTTCAGAATTGATCTTCTCCCATATATTCAGCCCATATCTATTCCTCCATACAAAATGGCTCTAGTGGAACTCAGAGAATTAAAGGGACAGTTAAAGGATCTCTTCTATAAGGTATTCATCAGACCCAGTGTGTCCACGTGAGGGGCACCAGTTTTCTTTGTGTGTAAAAAAGATAGTTCTCTTCGAATGTGCATAGATTACCGTTAGTTAACTAAAGTTATGATAAAGAATAAGTATCCACTCCCCAGAATCGATGACTTATTTGACCAACTTCAGGGTGTCAATTATTTCTCTAAGATAGACCTCAGATCAGGCTATCATTAGCTCAGATTCAGGGAAAGTGACATCCCTAAAATAGCTTTTCCAACTCGTTACGGTCACTTTAAATTCTTAGTTATGTCCTTTGGTCTTACTAATGCCCCAGCAGCTTTCATGGACTTGATGAACCGTGTGTTCAAGTAGTACTAGGACATGTTCATCATAGTCTTTATAGATGACATTCGTTTTACTCTCATAGTGAACACGATCATGCAGACCATCTCAGAATAGTATTGTAAACTCTCAAAAACTATCATCTATTTGCCAAATTCAGTAAGTGCGAATTTTAGCTAAAGTCAGTAGCATTCCTTAGCCATATAATTTCTGGTAATGGCATTAGAGTTGATCCCCAAAAGACCAAAGAAATGAGAAACTAGCCCAGGCCCATATCTCCGTCAGATATCTAGAGTTTCTTGGGTTTGGATGGCTATTACCAATGGTTTTTTGAGGGATTTTCATCTATTGCATCCCCTATGTCCAGATTGACTTAGAATAAAGTCAAGTTCTTGTGGTCAGATTCTTGTGAGAAGAGTTTTCAGGAGTTGAAGAATCGACTCACCAAAGCTCCAGTATTGACCCTACCAGATAGTTTCAACGGTTTTGTTGTGTACTGTGATGCTTCCAGAGTCAGATTGGGTTGTTTTTTGGTGCAAAGAGGTAAGGTCATAGCCTATGCCTCTAGACAGTTTAAGCCCCATGAGAAGAACTATCCTACTAATGATCTTGAGTTAGCAGCAGTAGTTTTTTCCTTAAAGATTTGGAGGCATTATTTGTATGGTGTGCACGTTGATGTGTTCACTGATCATAAGAGCCTATAGTGTGTAATCTCTTAGAAAGACCTCAACCTCCATCAGAGAAGGTGTTTGGAGTTTTTGAAACACTATGACTTAATTTTTTTGTATCATCTGAGCAAGGCCAATGTAGTAGATGAAACTCTCAGTAGAATGTCTATGGGTAATATTTCCCATGTTGAGAACAGTAAGAAAGGGTTGCCCAGGAAGTTCATCAGCTAGCCCAACTAGGTGTTCGCTTAGTCGATTCAGCAGATAGTAGTGTGTGGTGTAGAGTAGCTCAAAATCATCCCTATTTTTGAAGTAAAGGAAAGCAGGATAGGGATCCCAGTCTAGTCCAGTTGAAGAAATCGGTCAGGAATCTGAAGGTAGAGCTTTTTTCCCAAAGAGAGATGGTGTTTCACATTGTCAGAGTCGTCTGTGTGTGCCAGGTTTGGATTACTTAAGGCAGTGAATTCTTGTAGAAGTGCATGGAGCGTGTTACTCTATTCATCCAGAGGCCATAAAGATGTACCACAATTTATAGGAGATCTATCGGTAGAGTAGGATAAAAAGAGACATTGTAGAGTTTGTGCCTGAGTACTCAACATGTTAAAAGGTTAAGATTGAGCATCAGAAGCCTAGTAGGTCCTTGTAGGTGTTTAGTATTCCCACCTTGAAATGGGAAGAAGTTAACATGGACTTTATGATGGGTTTGCCTCATACTTGTCGTCAGCATGATTTAGTTTGGGTCATTATAGACAGGATGACCAAATCAACTCATTTCCTTCCAGTTCATACGTCCTATTCAATTGAGGATTATGCCAAAATCTATATTAGGGAGTTGGTTAGATTGCACGGTGTTCCGTTGTCCATTATTTCTTATAGAGATACCCAATTCACCTCTCATTTCTGGAAAGCATTCCAAAAGGGTCGTTGTACCCTAGTTCATCTCAGTATAGCCTTTCATCCTCAGACAGATGGTCAAGTAGAAAGGACCATTCAGACCTTGGAAGATATCTTACGGGCATGTGTAATAGACTTTAAAGATATTTGGGATGACCACTTGACTTTGATTCAGTTCAAACATAACAACAGCTATCACTCTAGTATTCAGATGGCTCCGTTTAAGGTGCTTTATGGAAAGAGGTGTAAATCTCCCATTGGTTGGTTTAAAGTGAGTGAGGCCATAGTATTAAGGCCTAAATTGGTGTTTGATAGCTTAGAGAAGGTCCATTTGATCAGGGAAAGGTAAGACAGCTCAGAGCAGACAGAAATCGTACACAGATGTGCATAAAAAAGATCTCGAGTTCGAGATTAGTGACTATGTGTACTTGAAGATCTATCCAATGAAAGGAGTGAAGTATTTTAGAAAGAATGGGAAACTCAGTCACCGATATATTGGTCCTTACCGAATTCTCAGCTGTTTTAGAAAGGTAGCTTACGAGCTTAAGTTACGTTCAGATTTATGTTCAGTTCATCCAGTGTTTCATGTCTCCATGATAAAGAAATGCATAGGTGACCCATCAGTCTTAGTCCCTATTAAGGGCAAAGATATTCATAACATCCTCTCTTATAAAGAGATCCCAGTCGAAATACTTGACTATCAGATTCGCAGACTAAGGAACAAAGAAGTTTCTCTATTCAAAGGTCTTTGGTGGAATCAGTCTATTGAGGGAGCTACTTGGGAAGCAGAAGCATACATAAAAACAAAGTATCCTCATCTACTCTCTGCTAATGTAGAATCAGCTCAAGCTAATAGTTTCCTTAAGATTAATTAGTTTCATGTTCAGATTTTAGTTATAAATATGGTGTCAATCCCCATTGCATGTTCAGTTATACATATATGAGCCAGTTCAGTCATGTAGACATGCATCAGATATGCATGTTTAGTATATAAATTTAGTTTATCAGTAATCTCAGTCATGCATATATGAATTATGTTCAGCTATATCCATGCATCAGATATGCATGTTCAGTACGATAATTTAGAATACCAGTAATATCAGCCATATAGTCATGTTTCAGATGTTCATGTCCAGTAAGTAATTCAACCTCTCAGTATTCTCCATCCCATTAGTCTCATTTGAGGATGAATGTTCCCAAGGGGGAGATAATGTAAGACCCCACAAAATCCTTAGCTTAATTCAGTCCTTTAGGCTTTTCAAGGGGTCCAAGACTTAGAATATTTTATCTAAGTACTCAAACTTAGTGTCATTTTAACCTAAAAAGGTTGGAAATCTTATTTTACGACCTTTATGTTAGTTAAATGTTGATTTTTAGGTTGATTCATGATCATTAATATCCTTAGATGTTTCGAGGCAAGTTTAGATTTTTCAGGCTTCATTTGAAGCTCTGTTGGAAGCCCAAAATAGTGGATCAATGGGATCTTGGCATGCCGCATCGACTATTGCATTGATTACTATTTTCCCCAACTGCCAGCATCTAATTATAGTGAACCGATGTGAATATGGCGTGATGCATTGGCTATCGCGTCGATGACATCGATGTACCGCGTCGACCTGCGCGTCGGTAACCCAGTTTTCAATCATTAAAAGATTGCATTCTTGGGGGTATTTAGGTCTTTTTCACTAGACCCTCATCCCCCAAAATACAAAATTAAACTCCCTATAGAGAAAATATAGTCATTCTTTCTCAAAATTGCTCAAGAACAAAACCGTAGAAGATCCAATTTCAAATCAAGAACTCAAGATTCAACCATAAGCTTTCAGAAATTCTTCAACACAGGTATGTGAAGTATTCATCCAAGGGTTCCTTCCACCCTTGGAGACCAAAAATCACTTTTGAACTTCAAGTAATTAATTTTATGATTTCCATGGTTGGAATTAAAGTGTATCCATGATTGCTATTTAGATTAAGTTCCTAATTCATGATTTTAAATATATATATATATATATATATATCCTATGGAATTGATCATTATGTGTGTATATTCATGTGAATCCATGATAAACCCTTGACTTGTGAAGTTAGAGATTAATTATGATGCTCACTTGTTGTTCAATACTATGTGCATATAATATGCTCACCAAGTGCTTGATAAATTATCCATGTGAACTATTAAGAAAATGAAATCATGTCAATATAGCTTGTGTGCAAGTTATATCATGCAAGTATTTGTCAAAATGCCCCAATGTCTCAGTTCCAGTCTCAATCTCATAATAGAGCGCAGTTCAGTTCTACAGATCCAGGACTATCAGATATAGTCACTCAGCTCAGTACAAAACTCAGTATGGTTCCACAGTATTCAGAACTGTCAGATACAGTTATTCAGATAATCAGTAATACAATAGTCATAAGCTTAGATATCAGTTATCAATATTCTTCTTTAGTACTCAGTATTAGCAAGATCTCAGGTACAGTCTATGTATTTATGCATTTACTCTTACTCAGTCATACTCGTGTAATTTGGTTATTATTGTGCATGCATATGAACCCATGCATATCAGCCTACCTTTCTGATCATACTAGTATATTCAAAGTGCTGACGCATGCTTTTCTTTGCGCTATGATGTCTTATATCATAGGTTCAGATACAAAGGCTCTAGAGCACCCTTAGCAATTTAGATTCTCAGCTTTCAGAGTACTAGTGAGTCCTTATAGTTACGGTACATACTTATTATTTACATTACTTTAATTTTATTTTAGTAGATGGAGTTAGTTGGGGGCTTATCCCATCAACTCCATAGTTCAAAAGTTAAAGGCTTTTTCAGACTAGAGTATTTTCAAATAGTTGTTCAATTTTTCAGTGCTTATATTTAGTTTTGGTATTTTGATACCGCATTCAGATTTATTCACAGATTTGAACCTTATGGCATATGTTTCTGCCTAATTCGCATATTATTCAGTCTTACTTTTCAACTATTACAGTAGGTACAAGTCATGGGTTAGCTTGTAGTCCTTCGGGATTATCAGAACCGTGTAGCATCCAGGGTACAGACTAGGGGCATTTCAATATTCAACGAGCGCAATCTTAGATGCTTCCAAGTCTTGTGAAAGACCATCATACCAAGGCAAAGAATAATATTCTCAAGAACATCAAGGTAAAATTGGTAACTCTTACACTTTTGTACATGTGAATAATGATTGTGTGGCTAGTAGGGCATTAAGTGTGAGTAGTAGCTTATCTATATGTAAGTCTCATGATTCTTTTCCTTTTATTCATGATGTACCCTTTGAGAGTATGGAAACACTAGTTGATCCTATTGATGACTGTGAAAACCTTTATGGGTATACACCATATAGTAAGGGACTAGATCCCGCAAGATCAATCACAGATAATCAAACAATAGAGTATAATAAAACAAAAGATAGTGCAGGAAGAGTAAAAACACATAGATTTTAACATGGAAACCAAGGAAGGAAAAAACCATGTCTTTCTCTCACAAGAAACCAAAAGTCCTCTATAACCAACCTCTTTATTACAGACTCGACTGTGAACCTAACTCTAGGTTCCTTTCTCTTGTAACAACTCTATTATAAGCTCATCTTAGTAACTCTACCAAGAACCCTCTTCACTGATTAACTCTAGTCATCAATAAGCTTAGGCAACTCTACTTAAGCACTCTCTACTAAAAGAGAAAAACACAACTCTTATAGCTTGAGTAGTTTGGTTACAAATCAAAGCTTACTCAAGAACAATTTCCATTTAAGCTCACATAACCAGTTAAGAACTTGAGCATTGTTGAAATAGGGTTTTGTTGCATCTCTTTACTCTTTAGAATTGGCTAAAACCATTTGATGAAATGGCTTCTGTTTCTTTTTATAGATAAGTGATGATTAGGGCTGAAATATCATTAGACCAGCTATCCAAGTCATTACAAAATAGCACCTATAAGTTTGTCACATGAGAGGACAAAATTATGCAGACACCGTGTGCTAGCTGTACTGTATGGTACACATCTAGGGACCTGGTCCCTTGCAGTTGAGTTGATCATCATCAAAACTACATATAGCAATTTTCCCCCTTTATGAAGATGAAAAACCAAACCATACGATTTGAGCACCAGTGCACATTCATAACATTTAACTAGTGTGATTACCACCTGAAAATGTATGTTCCCCTTATCATCATGTTTCCTTTATCACCATGCAACACAGGGACCTGGTCCCGTGGTGTCATTTGCATCAAAAACTCATATTTATACCCTTTATCATCATGAACCTTTACTTAGTGCATTTCAATAATTTTCTCTATCAATATGACTTCAATCATTCATCTATTCAGCACTCAGCACCTCACCTATTTTTCCCAACCAGGATACTATTCAAATTTTCAACTCAATTTATCATAGGCATCTGCAACCAGGTACCTACTCCCAATAATATGAACTCAGTATGTATTCCCCCTTTTGGCATTATTAAAAAGGATTAACAATAAACCAAGAGTAAAATAAGTACAAATTAGTTAACACATGGACACTGGGGCAACACTAACATGTAAAACAGTTTTTAAATGAGAGAACAGGTCAAGCACATAAATTAGAATTCATCTA
This sequence comes from Capsicum annuum, assembly GCF_002878395.1. Lineage (NCBI taxonomy): Eukaryota > Viridiplantae > Streptophyta > Magnoliopsida > Solanales > Solanaceae > Capsicum > Capsicum annuum. The sequence continues at coordinate 62,010,930 of NC_061114.1, forward strand.
TTTTAACCAGTTAAATTCCAATACCATATACCAAAAACCTCAAAAAATAATTGTCTTTTAAAGGCCACAAGAGATTCAAAGATAAGAAACTGACACAATGATGAGTGGTGATTTAACCACTTATTCTCTCGAAACATTTGTGCACATTACCTTATTGTAAATTAATAAGATATATTAGTGATAAAATGCACTAATATCCACTCTTTGAGGGCATAGACTTGATAAGACCAAAAAACATATATGGGAGCTAATAATGATCAAAATAGAGTAAGAAAAGTGCAGTTGAAGACTTGGAGCATCAAGGCCTCAAGTACCACGGTCGTAATCTACTGTCCACAATCACGGAAGTTAAGAAAAACTCATCCAACTACAATTTTGGAAGTTACCCGCGGTAGCATAACCGTTGTCGTAACTAGATTCGCGCAATCATGGCTTAGCAAAAGAGATCAGCCCAAGGTCAAAATTGGAAATGCACATGGCTGACCTTAATTTTTAAAAAATGACTCAAACTCTATCATGCATCATATTCAAACTTTCCCAATGTTTAGATTTACCTTTTGTAGTTGATAAGCCTTCATTTTTAGAGAAGAAAATACTGTATAAATTTTGGGTGAAGAATATATTGGAGCCTTTCTAAGTGGAAGATTATCTCACTTCCATTATTGATTTGTGGGAGTGCCAAGTTTGAAGTGGCATTCACTTAAGCTTTAATAAATCACATCAATGGAGATTATGGGTGTATCTATGCTTATTTATCTTATTTGCAGCTAGATCTCCTTCTTAGGGTTATGTGTTAATAGGGGTTAAAGAGTGTGTGGGTTGTTATTGATTAGCTTCTATTTAGTAGTTCATATTTATGGATTTTATCATTTCTAAGCTAATTTGGTTAGGTTTTGATGGACGAAAACCCTAAATACCCACATGGGTATGATGAGTGAAAGCTCCATGCTCTAGAAAACCCTGAGCTATCTTCAAAAGAAGGGTTTTGGGTCAAGTTTAGGAACCCATATCATCCTCAAAAGAGGGATGTAGAGACCAAAGCAATGATAGATAATTATGTGTGTAGTTTTCTAAATTCTCACTATCTTAGACATAAGGGTGAATGTGAGGTTGACTAAACCATCGATATCATCCTAGAAATAGCGATGCCTAGATTGAGGTTGTGGTTACTAATTTTTTAACACACCTATTAGGTATTCAAAAGAATCAATAGGTGAAAGTATGGATTTTTGTTGAAAGACTAACATCAAAATCTATAACCAAACCTACCCATATTTGGCTTGCTAAATTGATGTTGATTTCAAACACTTACATATCACTCCATTAGTAATGCATAATCCCAAGATCCGTGCATAGTTGTTAAAACTCTAATTATTCGTTGCCCTACATTTATACTAGAAAACCCTAAAAAGAAATATTAGTATAGATACCAATTTCCCCCATTTTTACCTTCTTATAACATTGGTGTGGATGTAGCTCGTATTTATTATTTTGAAGTAACTTGATTGTTACTCACATTGTTCCTCATGGATTTGACCCCGACTCTAAAGTTGGATAAATATATTGATGACAACCACCTTGCACTTAAATTGACGTGTAAGATGAGTGCTATCGAAAAATTGCATTGTTGTCGGGGTACAATTTGGCGTATTAAGTTAGTTTGAAATTTTAGCTACTTTCTTGAATTCAAGCTTGTATATATGTGTTTGTGATTTTGTTTGTAGGTAGATTTTCATTTATTTTTATTTATCTCTATGGTATCTTCCAATGAGTATGATGTTGGTAGTTGGGAATCCTATCCTGACGACCCATTTTCAATTTATGAAGGACCACACTTTAGGAGAGATTGTAACCATACTCCCTATAGGGATTATAGGTGTTCATTGTGTAGTGGTCGAGATAGACATTGGGATTATTGTCCAAATGTCCCTTTCCCTTATTATACTAACTAAATTGCTAGTTCTTCTTATGAGATTGATAGGTCTTATGATAGAAGAAGGAGGAGAAACAAATCGGACCCATTGGTCATGGATAAATGCTTCAAACTATTTTGGATCAAGCAGATGCAATGGGGGAGAATATAGAAGACATATACAAATATCATGTGGCATTAGTATGGGCAAGTGTCAAGACAATGGAAATGGTCAAAGAGGAAAAACTTGAGATTACTGCTACTTTGCCCATTTCTAAAGAGAAGGTTAATCAAGAAGAGAAACCAAGCTATAATGTCGAGCTTGGTAGTGAAGATGCCTCTGTGAATTCCCAATCTACCAAATCAAATTAGGAAGAAGAAGCCAAAAAGGAATGGTGCTAGAGTTTCAGAAAGAAACAAGGCAAATCTCCTATGATGACTCTAGCTCATTTTGAGGTGAAGATGCATTAGTGGAAACAATTCCAAAATTAGGGGTAGGGCCTCATTCAAACCATTTATCAACATTGTGATTGGGGGATATGATGATAATCTATCTACCTAGGCAATTAGTAGATTGTGATAAGAAGGAGTTTGATTCTTATATTTTGGAGTTTACCATTCCAAAGAAAAACATGGAACCCCATCCGTCAATGGCCAAGATCCTCAAATTCTGAAGTACAAGGAATGGCCTATTGATGTGCTCACTTTTATCCAAGGAGCCAAATCAAAAGTTTGATGTAAAGTTGGGTAAAAGGTTCAAATCTTCATAATAGCAAGATCAAAGCTTGCTTGCTATTTTATCACCTCTTCTAAGCCTCATCTTGGAAGATCTGAATCTTCTGTCCCTCTATCGCTTATTGCATATTGAATGAAAGCTGAGATGGAGATTTAAATCTTCAAAGTGGAAGCATAAAAAGAGTGATGAGGGCATAGTGCTACGACGTTAAACTAAGCACTCGATGGGAGGCACCCTATCAAGTAATGAAAAGTGCACATATCCTTTAGATTTATGCATGTTAGAGTAGATTTTATTTTTTATCTTATTTTGATTGCATGCATAATCCATGAAATATTGATGGTAAGAGGGATTTTGATTAAATTTGATAAAGGAACTTGTGAAATTGGAAATTTGGACTGAATAAAAAGTGTAGCAGACCTAGTTGTTTGATCTCAGTTACCGCGACCACGGTCTGTGCCACCGTAATTGCGGAGACCGCATATTTGCGATCGCAGAACTAAGACCGCGATCGTGGTAAAAATAGATTAAAAAGACCATTCAAATGCCTTTTTCCCACACTCCTCTTTTTCAAATTTGCTCAAATTCTCTCTAAATTTTTACTTTGTATGGAGTATCCAAGAGCCAGTTCATTCCTTGCATCATCTAATCCAGTAACTTGTCTCAATTTCCTTGATTTTGATATAATTGTATGCTTAGAACTATAGTATAGAGAAAGGCCTGAAATAGTGTTTTTATTGCTAAATACATGCTTAGTAGTAATTATTGTAGTGGTTAGCTATTGTAATGGGTGTGCACACTAATGGGGAACTCTTGAGTACCCAAACTTAAGCGTTAAACGGTTGAAGTGATCATTTATGCCCTGTGTTTGATTTAATGCCCCAAGGAGTTTAATTTGAATTCCTTTGAGTTTGGGGGTTATAATCACACATTCTAGTTATTAATTCATTATTTGTATTGTTTCCATACCTATCTTAAACAAAAGTTAGGGTTAAAATTATGCTTGGACTAAAGTGCAAAAATTGGTAAATCTGGTCTCAGGTACCGCAATCGTGGTCTCGATAACTGCGATCGCGCCACCGCAGTTGTGGTTAACTCTCCGTGATCGCCATACTAGAGGATAATTTTTAGAAGACATCAAAATTTCTGCACATCCATTTCTGCACCCAAAACCTTCTATGACACTGTTGCACGCATTTAATTATTTAATCTAGCAAGTTTTTGGTATGATAATACTAATGTTGGTCTGAGTTACATAATATACAGGTACTGAGCCATCTTAAGGATAGAGTAATTTGAGAAAAATAGATTTATGACCCCAGAATGTCAGAACTACTATAATGCAAACATGCATAGGACTAAGTTGCTCCCACAAAAGGGTATCAGCTTTGATAAAGTTGAAGAAAAAAACTCTATAGTTTTCATGCCATACTTAATTATACCAGGTGGATGGATGTGTTTTTCCCTGAACCCCTGTGTTTCAAATGAGCACTAGGTACATGAATTTTGAGCTAAACTAGGCATAGCCTCTTTCATAAATTCGGTAATAACTATTAGGGAGAGAAAAGTGAACTTTAGGATAGAGCAGATCAATGAGGTGTATGGACTCCCGAATGCTAACTTTAAGCAGATTCATGCAAAAGCATGTGCTTCAGGGACCTAGATGGTGGGCATCTTATGTGCTGGCAAAGAGATTCCTTGGGCCACCACCAAGAGAGACATTCTGATGAATGATTTCACAGCTAAGGCTAGGCTTTGGCTGAATATCGTTTATAGACGAGTATCATCATGCACTCACATGAACATTGTCATAGGAATGCAAGCTCGAATGGTGGTATGTCTTTTCTCGGGCATCTCCCTGAATGTAGGAGAGTTGTATATATAAAATGGAGGTACTTCAGAAATCATAGAGGTACATATCTTTTCCTCCCTTTCCTTATCACAGAGTTATGTAGGAGAGCACAAGTGGAGGAGTATGCTATAGATACCTGGGTGTCCTCAGGCCCCCGTATCTTTCTACTCTAATTTAGAGGTGAGGGTGCCCCAGGACAAAGCAAGAAGAGGATGATGGACTCGAGCAAATCAGCTCAAAAGTACACATACTTTTACAGACCCTCATCATCCACCACCTTCGATGATATCTCTGGTCATATGCAGAAGGTGAGAGAACTACTATCCAAAAAGCCTCAGGGACCAGAAGAGTCCACTGCTCACCACTCGTACGTACCTCAGTCAGACTATGAGAAATATAGGGAGGAGCAGAAGAAGTAGGGAGCCACTATTGCCCATATAGAGAGATCTTATTCATCCCTGGCTATATTACACAGGGACCTTAGGGATTCATTCACAAAAATAGTTAAGAGAGAGAAAAAGTGAGAAGAAAATTTCAAAAAGCTGTGGAAGGGGGTGAAGGGCATCTTTAAGGTGCTCAGGACCAACCATTGACTACCTTCACCGAGGATGGATAGTGAGGATAAGTCCCCTACTGATTGGTCTACTGATGATGTTGAGGGTGATACAGTAGAGTCAGCAAGAGTGGATAGCTGTTGATGCATATTCAAGGAGACCTTTTTACTCTTACTTATCCGCACATGCAATGAGGACACTACATTCCTTTTTAGTTGGGGGTACCTCCGGAGTTGTATTATTTTGGTGAAGCATTGTTGTATATTCTCTTCATGTTGTTGATAGTTTTGGGATGATGTTTTGGATATTATTTTTATTTGATTTTGAGATGCTACATTTTTGGGTACTGTAATGGTACCTACGTTTTATGGATTATCATTCTTTTCTTTTATTTTTAGTGTTCTTTTAATTTAATTTTATTTTGATCTTGGTGATGAATGACTAGCTTTGCCCTATGATGGATTGAGTAACAACATTCTTAAGGGTAAAGTATCGTGTTTAGGTTTTGAGGCATAGGTGCAGGGGAATTCTGAGTACCCGTAGCATAGATGTAAAGAATGCAAGAGAATTCTGAGTACGTGTGGCATTGTAAAGTGTAGATTGGGGATCATTTTGTACACATCTGGTGAAGTCTGAGTAGCCATATGGTTGGTTTGCCCATTTTTATGCCAAAATGTGAGACTAAGGCGTTGGTTGTTAACATAATTAGCAAATTGTGCATGGTGTAGATGTAAAACAAACAACCCCTTCCATCCAAAAAATTTTAAAAATAGAGGGCATGAATGTGAGCAACTTTGTAACAAATCTTTTTTCTCTTTTTGTGGCTCCATAAGTTGTTGACTTGTAAATAATGATAGATACTCCAATTTAGTTTCACGATAGGAACAATTGAGCCTCCTTGATAGGTTTTTGCATGCCATGTGTGGTGAGCTTTTTGCATTCATCTTTTGTATACTTGTGTTATCTAGAACTTGCCTCCATTAGTCTTTCAAAGCAAATTTTGAGTGTATTAGGTTAGAGAAATGATCTTACGCCATCTTTGTGATTTTGGAAGCCACTTTTATCCTAAGAAGCCTACCCAAACATGAATGTAATCCCCTGTTACCCACTTTGAGCCATTTAACCTTTCTTTAGCAAACACATTACAAGCCGTGAACTATTTTTTTCATCCCTCTTTTGAACCATATCCTCCACGAACTTAAAAATGCAACTTGAGGCTAAAAGTTTAAGTTGGGGGTGGTAAAGATTGATAAAAGTAAGTTTTAGGCTACAAAGCTGTAAGTAAAATGCCTAATGTTCCTAAGTTTTAAAAACGACTGAATAGAAAAAGAAAAGAGTTCAACAAAGGAAAGACATGCATGAGAGTTGTAACAAAAAGGATGAAAAAAAGTGATAAACAAAGGAAGCAAAAAGTAGGCATGATAAAAGAGAGAAAAGAAAGAAAAAGTGGCCCATAGTCAAGAAGAAGGATTGAAAAGTGTGATGTAGATGTTCAAGGAACGGTACGACCATGTTATCCCAAATGATATCCTACTCTAACTAGCATCTACGTTACAAACTTAAAAAGTCCTTTGATATCTCCAACCATTTACTTTCTTTGTAATGGCGATTGAAAATAAGGGCAATCTTATGGTATGACACTTGATGCATAGATATTTATTTTATGAGAGAAAGAGTTCTAACACTTAAAACTCCTTATTGCATTTTTGGTAGCTTGGTGTGTGGAATTTTCCTTCTTGTGAGGATTGGCATGCGAAACGAGTTAGGGTGGGTGATTTTGTCATCTTTTGAAGTATGAGGCAAGCTGTGGTACTCTGGGAGCAACAGGCGTAGGAATGGAGTTGGCATCTTAGTAGATGAAGAGCTTAGAGGTCAGGTAGTGGAGGTGAAGAGGATCAACGATAGGTTGATGACTATTAAGTTGGTCATTCGGGGGTTTACCCTGAACGTGTGTAGTGCTTATGCACCGCAAGTGGGATCGGAGGGGGAGGAGAAGATGCGGTTTTGGGAGGCTTTGGAGGAGGTGGTGAGAGGCGTGCCTAGTTCGAAGAAGATTGTTGTAGCAGGGGATTTCAACGGGCACATCGGGGCGCTACCGGGAGGCTTTGGTGACGTGCATGGTGGTTTTGGTTTTGGGGAGAGAAATGAAGAGGGGGCGACCCTACTGGAGTTTGTGAGGGCCTTTGGGCTGGTGGTGGTGAACTCGAACTTCCCGAAGAAGGACGACCACCTGATCACCTTTCGAAGCGTGGTAGCCAGGACTCAGATTGACTTTTTGTTGCTTAGGAAAGGGGATAGGGCGTTGTGTAAGGACTGTAAAGTCATCCTGAGTGAGAATCTTTCAACCTAGCTTAGGCTCTTGGTTATGGATTTGGGTATAAAGAAGAATAGAAAGAGGAGGACTAAGAAGTGTAGATCGAGAATTAAGTGGGGCGGCCTAACGCCAGTGAATGCATGAGAGATAGGGGAGAGGTTGGCGGGAATAGGGGTGTGGGAGTGTAGGGGGGACGTGGATAGTATGTGGGACAGGGCGGCAAGGTGCATCAGGGAGAATGCAAGTGAGGTGTTGGGTGTTTCTAGGGGCCGGGCCGGGCACCATCGGGGGGATTGGTGGTGGAATGAAGAGGTGGAGAAGAAAGTGGGGACCAAGAAAGGGGCATATGCTAAGTTGGTGGAAAGTAAGGACGAAGAGGAGAAGCGGGTAAATAGGAAAGAGTACAAGCTAGCAAGGAAGGAGGCAAAGTAAGCAGTCACGGCAGCTAAGACGGCCGCCTTTGAGAGCTTGTATGCAGGGTTACAGGGGAAAGGAGGGGAGAAAAAGTTGTTTAGACTCGCTAAGGCTAGGGAAAGGAAGGGTCGTGACCTCGATCAGGTGAGGTGCATTAAGGGGGAGGACGGTAGAGTGTTGGTGGAGGACGGCCACATTAAGAAGAGATGGCAGTCGTATTTTCATAGGCTCTTGAATGACGAAGGAGATAGAGCTATTGTGTTAGGGGAACTAGAGCACTCAGAGGAGTGTCGGGATTTTAGCTATTGTAGACATTTTAAGGTAGAAGAGGTTAGATAGGCTGTCCGCAGGATGCAAAGGGGTAGGGCGACGGGGCCGGATGAGATATCGGTGGAGTTTTGGAAGTTCGTTGGAGAGGCTGGTGTAAGGTGGTTGACTGGATTGTTTAATAAAATCTTCAGGACGGCAAAGATGCTCGAGGCATGGAGGTGGAGTACCATGGTCCCTCTCTATAAGAATAAGGGGGACATTCAGAGTTGCAATAACTATAGGGGGATTAAGTTATTGAGTCACTCTATGAAGATCTGGGAGAGAGTGGTCGAGGTGAGGCTGAGACAGATAGTGTCTATTTTGGAAAACCAGTTCGGATTAATGCCCGGCCGCTCGACGACGGAGGCAATCCACCTGGTGCGGAGGTTGGTGAAGCAGTATAGGGAGAGGAAGAAGGATCTGCACATGGTGTTTATCGACCTGGAGAAGGCATATGACAAAGTCCCCAGGGAGGTGCTTTGGAGATGCTTGGAGGTGAGTGGAGTACCGCTGGCATATACCAGAGTAATTAAGAATATGTATGATGGAGCGAAAACTCAGGTGAGGACGGCGGGAGGAGACTCAGAGCATTTCACTGTCCTGACAGGATTGCATCAGGGATCTACTCATAGTCCCTTTTTGTTTGCATTGGTGATGGATGTGTTGACGCGGCGCATTCAAGGGGAGGTGCCGTGGTGTATGCTTTTTGCAGACAATGTAGTTCTGATAGATGAGACTCGAGGGGGTGTGAATGATAAATTAGAGGTGTGGAGGCAAACTCTTGAGTCTAAAGGGTTCAGGGTGAGCAGAAGCAAGACAGAGTATGTGGAATGCAAGTTTAATGACGTGAGGCGGGAGAATGAGGTAGTAGTGAAGCTGGAAACACAGGAGGTATGTAAGAGGGATAAGTTCAAGTATCTTGGGTCCGTGATCCACAGTAACGGTGAGATTGATGAGGATGTCTCGCACCGTATTAGGGCGGGATGGATGAAGTGAAAACTCGCGCCGGGGGTGCTGTGTGATAAGAAGGTGCCGCCCAAGCTTAAAGGTAAATTCTACAGGGTAGTAGTCCGTCCGGCCTTGTTGTATGGAGCGGAGTGTTGGCTAGTTAAGAACTCCCACATCTAAAAAATGAAGGTGGCAGAAATACAGATGTTGCGCTGGATGTGTGGACTGACTAGAGGGGATAGAGTTCGGAATGAGACTATTCGGGAGAAGGTTGGTGTGACTTCAGTGGAGTGCAAGATGCGGGAAGCACAATTGAGATAGTTCGAACACGTGAAGAGGAGGGGCATGGATGCCCCGGTACGTAGGTGTGAGAGGCTAGCATTGGATGGTTTTAGGCGGGGTAGGGGTAGGCCGAAGAAGTACTGGGGTGAGGTGATTAGGCGGGACATGGAACAGTTACAGCTCACCGAGGACATGACCCTAGATAGGAAGGTCTGGAGGGCGCGAATTACGACAGAGGATTAGGGCCAGTTTGGGTCGCTAGTGTAGGGAATTACTTGGTGGGGGTTTTATTCCTGTTATGATTCCGTGTTCCGTGTTCCATGTTTTATTACGAATCTGTGTGCTTTCCTCTGGTTTCCTCTATTTTATATTACTTATGGGTGCCGTATTTATGTTATGTAATCTGCTTCTGTGCTTTACTATGTGTTTGTGTGGTATCTCGTGCCTTGAGCCGGGGGTCTATCGGAAACAGCCTTTTTACTTCATCAGAGGTAGAGGTATGGACTGTGTACATCTTACCCCCCCCCCTCCCAGACCCCACTAGGTGGGAATACACTGGGTTTATTGTTGTTGTTGTTGAAGTATGAGGCAAATGGAGTATAGCTAAGTTGTGGTCAAGATAAAGCCACCTCTAGAGTATTGGTTGTTGTTACTTAGTTGCTTTGTAAAGTCCTGTATATCCTTGAATGTCGCATCTTATGATGATGGGTGTAGTGAAATTAGCTTAACCCATGTGCAATATTGCTACTTGTGGTAGTTACTATGGTTAAAGTCATTGTGAGATTTAAGGTATAAAGTTTGGGCATAGATAATTGTTGTCTCGTGGTAAGAGGTAGTGTTGCTTGAGGACAAGCAAATGCTTTAAGTTGGGGTGTTGATGAGTGGTGATTTTACCACTCATTCTCACTAAATATTTATGCACATTACCTTGTGTGAATGAATAAATGAATGAGACATATTGGTGATAAAATGCACTAATACCCACTCTTTGCAGGCATAGATTTGAGGAGATCAAAATATGTGGATGGGAACTAAAAATAATCAAAACGGAGCAAGAAAAGTGCAGCTGAAGACTTAGCAGATAGGCCTCAGGTAGAGTGATCGCGGTCTGTAAACTGCGATCACGGAAGTTAAGCAAAAGTCACCCAACCACGATCATAGAGGTTACCCATGATCACATAACTGCGATCGCAGCCAGATTTGCGTGATCGTGGCTTAATAAAAGAAATCACCCAAAGGGCAAAACCAAAAATGCACATGGCTAACCTCAATTTTGATAAAATGACTCAAACAGTATCATGTATCATATTCCATCTTTCCCAATTTTTAGGTTAACGTTTTATAGTTGATAAGCCTCCATTTTTGGAGAAGAAAATATTGTATAAATTTTGGGTAAAGAATATATTGGAGACTTTCTAAGTGCAAGATTAGCTCACTTCCATTATTGATTTGTAGGAGTGCCAAGTTTGAAGTAACATGCGCTTAAGCTTTAATAAATCACATCAATGGAGATTATGGGTATATCTATGCTTATTTATCTTATGTGTAGCTAGATCTCCCTCTTGGGGTTATGTGTCAATAGGGGTTAAATTATGTGTGGGTTGTTATTGATTAGCTTTTATTTAGTAGTTCATGTTTGTGGGTTTTATCATTGCTAGGCTAATTTGGTAGGGTTTTGATGGGCAAAAGCCCCAAATACCCACATGGATATGATGAGTGAAAGCTCCATGCTCTAGAAAACTTGAAGCTATCTTTGAAAGAAGGGTTTGTGGTCAAATTTAGGAACTCATATCATCCTTGAAAGAGGGATATGGAGACCAAAGCAATGATAGACAATTTGTGTGTAGTTTGCTAAATTCCCAGTCTCTTAGACATCAGGGCGAATATAAGGTTGACTACACCATAGGTATCATCCTAGAAATAGGGATGCCTAGATTGAGGTTGTGGTTACCAATTGTTGAACACACCTATTAGGTATTCGAAAGAATCAATAGGTGAAAATTTGGTATTTTGTTGAAAGACTAGCATCCAAATCCATAACCAAACCTACCCATATTTGGCTTGTTAAATTGATGTTGATTGCTAACACCCATATATCACTCCCTTAGTAATACATAACCCCAAGATCCGTGTATAATTGTTAAAACTCTAATTATTCGTTGCCCCAAATTTATACTAGAAAAAACCAAAAAAGAAACATTAATGTAGATACCAATTTCCCTCATTTTTACCTTCTTGTAACATTGGTTTATATTTGGCTCGTATTTATTATTTCAAAGTAACTTGATTTTCACTCACATTGTTCCTCGTGGATTTAACCTCGATTCTAAAGTGGGGTAAATATATTTACGACAACCACCTTGAACTTAAATTGACATGTAAGTTAAGCGGTATCACATAGGAGACTGGCAAACTCAAACTCAGGTAGAAGGGGGATTAGAAGAGAGTGATTTTAGCAATATGTCTATACTAGAAGGCTCAGCAGCGTGAGATTTAAGCAATTGTTAGGTGAGAGTTTTAACTTTAGCGTTTAATCCTCTAACCTTACTAGATAATTCTACAACTTTCCCTTTTTGTTTTTAGCTTTAAATTTTCTTCTGCCAGTTCCTCAATAGCATCAAGTCCTTCTAAGGACAGTTTTTGATTTTGTAGTTTCAGATGCACTATTTCAGTGTCTTTTGCTGCTAGAACAATCCTCAACTCCTCCATTTATTTGGGCTAGCTTTCTTGAGCATCTAGTAGTTCAAACAACAATTGGCTCTTATGCTTCATTAGGTTTATTCTTTTTTGGACCAGGTCCCTCAAAGACTTTCTTTCTTTCCACATCTATGTGCTTCTTCTTTCTTACACCAGACTGCCAAATTTTGAATCATAGGACCTGGTGCTTGCATTCTCATAAACTTCTAGTCATTTTTACTTAGATGTGATAACAATATCATAATTATTTTCCTCATTTAGAAGTAATACAAACTCCTTATTCCTTTTCAATTCACCATTTTCTCCTGCTATTTTCTCTTCTCCACTTGCAGAACTTTCCTTGGAATCATGTCCAAGTAAAATAAATTTTCAGCTACCCAATTTATGTTACTAAAAGGATCAGACTTCTTTATAGGAATTTCTACATCAAATAGATGGGAAAATATAGGGTTTGACTTAGATGGGATAGGAGAACTAGGTTCTTGTAAATTCTCAAAAATTTCAGTACCTTTCAATTTCTTAAAAGAAGCATAGATTTAAGGAGCATTAGTGGATTCTATTTTTCTTACAAAGGGGGAATTTTCTAAGTGGGAAGGTTCCTATTAAATTTGTGTGTCAGATTCTTGATTTAATCCACCAACCAAAGCTAATTCAGCAAGACTCTTACTGGAGTCTAGAGGTTCAACTAGAATGGTTTTATTAAGCATCTCAGGAATTTCAGAAGAAAGACTGATGGGTAAGGCATTTTGTGACTCTTCACATTTGGCGTGGACTGGCAGTTTTTGTTCAGATAGGAGAGAAAATATGACCTTTTTAAATAGAAATTTTATGAATTTTGTAAAGAATATTATTTTGGTACTAACCTGAGAGATAGGACCAGGTCCCTCTCTTTCTTAAGTGAATTCTCAGCTTGTGATTGCTTTAATTGTTTTCTCCTAAAGTTGTCCCCACGGGTGTAGACCTGTAAAGGTATGACACTGAGTTAGACTAAAGTGTACCAACCTTATCAAGGATACCTTTCTCCTGAGCACAGTCAATTTTGAGTGGAAATACTAAATCAAAAGATAGGTCCAGTTAATTAGATTAATCATGCCTTTGCCTTTTACCTCTGAACACCCTTTTTTTATCTTCCACGTAAGTTGAGATTAATCATTGGTACTGTGAATCATCATCATTCTCATTTGAATTCTCCATCATTTTTCCTCTCATCTTCAGCAACATCACCCCTATTTTTTCAATCTATAAGATTTTCTTCCTGTCATGGAGATTTTTAAATATATGCTACCATGTATCAGGTGCTTCGAAGTTGAATATTTCACTTGAGAGACTTCTATCTTAAAATGTCATGAGAGAGAGTATAGTCAGACCTTTAAACATTGAGCCTTTTCATCACTCATTTTTAATGATCATCCTGGCTATAATTCTCTTCCTCATTCTGAAACCATCGTCACTTGTTAGATTTGGGAACCCACTTGAGTCTGAGTTCCCAATAATAGGATAATGGACTGATCAAATCCTTTTTGGTCCATTTAGGTAGAGATTTCCTTCTCATAATTTTTTTAGGCTTGATATCAATAGAATATGCATTCCTTTACTGAATGTATCTGGAACCATTCATTCTAGCTCTAATCCAGCTCTAACAATATTCTTTTGTGTGCCCATATCTTCCACAATGAGTACATAGAGGCTTATGGACCTTGGTTTTAGCATCATGACCAACCATTCCTTGTGACCCATGAAGTTATTTCCTTTTTGATAACCAATACCCTTCTCATTATTAGCACATTGACTAGATAAGTTAAAAAGGATCTGAGAGGATGCAGTCCATTGTGGGGATTTCTTAAGTTCTTCCTTCAGATGGACCAAGTCCCCCTATAACTCCTTATACTTCTAGAGTGTATACATAAGATTCTTTTGGGAATCCTCTAATTTTTCTTCAAGATTATCCTAAAACTTTGATGCTTCTTTATTGCCTTTACTCTCAGAAGTATCTTTTTTCTCTAGTTGACTTACCAAGCTTAAATTTTCAAATTTGAGCTTAGCAACCTATTTCTCAGTTTCGGATATCTGGAGAGTCAAAGCTATCAATTCTAGCTCCTGATTTTTAATCTTTCCTTCTAGAGCATTATTTTCTCTTTATCACAACACTATTTGCTTTCTCTAGTTGATTTACTAAGCTTAAATTTCAGATTTCATCTTTGTAACCAGTTCCTTGATTTTAGATACCTAAAGGGTTAGAGCTATCAACTCAAGCTCTTGAATTTATACTTTTTTTTCCAGAGCATTTTTTTCATTAGTCATTTCACACATGGAATCAATCAACACACTGGCAAACTTTTTATTTCTCTAACGGAGTAATTTTCTAAGTTTTCTTTAATGTTAGAAAGTGTTACCTCATTTTCTTCTTCATCTTCAGCTTTTACCACAAAAGAAAATAGGGAATCAAGGATCACTTTTTGATCCTCCACTACCAACATGGAAACGGCTTTACACTTTCGATCTTTCTCAGATTCACTAGAGGAGTCTCCCCACATTGCTAAAGTCTTCCTTACTGCATAATCAATTGCAGCCTTTATGCTCAACTTTACAGGGACCTAGTCCTGTTCTTTCCTTTGTCACCACCAATCTTGAGATATTCCTGATAGTCCTATTTGTGTATTGGACAACCTTTAATGAAGTGCTCAAGACTTCCACATTTGCGACAAAACTCCACAGTTCCTCCCTTTTTGCTGCCACTTCTATTTCTTTAAAATTGGCCACTTTTCTTTATTGCTCTCATAATTCTTTTTACCAAATAGGAAACATCAGTGTCGTCTTTATAAGAGTCAAATTTTAGTGCCCTCGGTGCTAAAGATTTTTCCCTCTTTCCTTCCTTCTTCTCTTATTCTTACTGCTTCTTGAGTTTATGAGTCTTTAAATTTCCAATAAGCTCATCCATAGAGAGAATCTTTAGGTTCCTTGCCTCAACAATAGCATCTACTTTTCTTTTGCAGGATTTTGGTAGAACACCAAGAATCTTTCTCACTTGCTTGTACAATGGAATCACTTCCCCTAAACTTGTCTCTCCTTCTTTAATTATGAAGGTTTCATACTGGGTAGTTAGCATATAAACTTTGGAATCCTTTACATCAGTGGTTTCTTCATGAGCTGCTATTAAGAAGTCCTAGATTTCCTTAGTTGTTTCACGAGCAGAAATCCTATTGTATTCATCTGGTCCTATGCCACAGACTAGTAGTTTCTTTGCTTTGTAGTTTTTCTTAATTTTTTTTTGTTTTCATCATTGAACACCCTCCTACTTTTGATAACCATTTTTGTAACATCTTCTTCTTTGACTTATTTTACAGGTACATGTGGACCACCAAGAATAATTTTATAATCTCACTGTCCTCAGCCATAATAAAGTTAAGCATCCTTGTTTTCTACCACCCAAAGTACTGTCTATTGAATCTACGTGGTCTAGTGGTAGATTTCCCTTCTTCAAGATTAGGAGAAGTAGTCATTCTAAACAAGACACTCTAGGTGTGAACCTTTTAGAGTGACGAGGCTCTAATACCAACTGTTAAAACCCTTGGGGTTCTGCACCACACAGTAAGGGACAAGGTATCTCAGGATCAATCACAGGCAATCAAACAATAGAGTACAAAAAAATAAAATTCAGTATAGGAAGAGTGAAAACACACAGATTTTTACGTGAAAACCCAAGAAGGGAAAAACCATGGCTTGCCCTCAAAAGCACCAAATAGTCCACTATAACCAACCTCTTGATTACAAACTTGACTGTGAACCTAACTCTATGTTTCTTTCACTTATAATAACTCTATTACAAGCTCATCATGGTAACTCTACCAAGGATCCTCTTCACTCATTAACTCTAATCAGCAACAAGCTTAGGGAACTCTACCTAAGCACTCACTACTCAAAAAGAAAAATGCTACTCTTATAGCTTGAGTAGTTCAGTTCAAATCAAATTTCACTCAAGAACAATATCTATTTAAGCTCATATAAACTGCTAAGAACTTAAGCAATGTTGAAAAGGGGTTTTACTGCCTCTTTTTAGTCTTTAGAATTAGCAACAACTATTTAACGAAGATACTTCTCTTTTATTTTATAGTTGAGTAATGATTAGGGTTAAAATATCATTGTACCAACCATCCAAGTCAGTATAAAATAATACCAACAAGTTTGTTACATAAGAGGACAAAACTGTGTAGATACCATGTGTCAGTTATACTATACGTTAAACATCCAGGGACCTATTCCATTGCAGTTGAGTTGCTCATCGTCAAAATAACATATATCAATGACCTCATTGACTTTTTTAGTAAGATAAAGTTGAGTCCACCTAATGTTGAAGCCAATGTGATGATTGATGATATAATGTCTTGTAAAAAGTATGTTGACCAACTTAAGGGTAAAACTAGTACACAACTTGAGGATGGTTGTGATGTGATTAATGAACCTCAAGTGATTGATAATGTTGAAAATATTGGTCAAGTAAATAGGAATGACCCTTTGAGTATGTTTCTTAGTAAATATACTATTATTTGTCTTTCTCATAGGGATGATTATGTGTTTGAAACTTCTTCAGAACTTGATAGTTGTGTTATTGAGAGTGAACTTACAAGTTCTAATGATCCTTCATGGATTGATCCTTCTCTCTTTAAGTACAATATCATGTTTGAAGATGGTATAATCACTCTTAGGGAACCTAATGGTATGAATAATGTTGATGGTGTAGCTCATCTTGAGGGTTATAGCCTATATGACAACCCACTATGGTATGACTATATTTCTCCTAAATATTGAAATCTCTTCCTTAAATATAAGAGTACTCTTAAGGAAAAGGAATGATCAATTGGGTGATGACAACTTTGATTTGCTTGAATATTTAAGAAACCCAATTCGTGATTGTTCCTATGGAAAGGCATGTAGTTGTGATCCTTTGTATGACACCCCACCCTTGTTTAATAATTATAAGGATGAATTGTTTAATTCTTATGATGTCTTTATAAATGATTCCTTTGATGTTAATGGTGGTATGTGTCTACTTGAGGATTCTTCCCTTAAAAGAGAAAGTATCAATTGTATGAAAATCAGTTTTTCTTCAACTTTGTGTGCTCCTATTGTTGAGAATACTCATGGTGATGATCTTGAATCTAATAATATGTAAATACATGATGAAATATTGGTTAAAGTTAACTTGAGTGATACCTTTATCTACTCTCTATTTACTTTGGATGATGCTTATACTAGGGAGGAGAGTATATCTTTTAATTTAGGTGATATGTTTGGGAGAAAGAAGTGTTGTCTAGGCCCATGTCTAAGTCCACTCTAGCTAATTGACCATGGTGACAAATTTGAATGTGGTTATTTCCATACACCTAACTTAATTCTTAATCTAGTTGATAAGAAAAGTTTAGATTAGGACGTTTGAATCGTTGCCTATAATGGAAAGTCTTTATTGGGGATTTAGAACCCACTTGATAGACCCAAGTTATACATGGGAGGTATTTCTAACAAAGATAAGCATTCATTAAACAAGGGAAGTAAGGAAAAGATCTAAGAGAATTCAACATTATGTGTTTCTAATCTTGACCAAGGTTTCACTACTTGTAGGTTAAGGAGAGAGTCTCCTCTTGAAAATACTTTGGATGGATTCTATGATAGTGATCCCCTTCTCTGTGAACTGTTTATAATTGGTGACTCCTTTCTTAAAGGAAGTTGTTTGAAACGAAAAGGTCATATGTGCTTAAATATTTTGATTCCATCCTTGTGTACATTATGTGATATATCTTTTAAGCCAAATGGTCTTCTTATAGATAATAGTACCTTGGATGAAGCTTTTACACTTTATTCTTTTCTATACTACCTTTTTTTTTATGATGATATCCATGCTAGTCTTGGATTTACTTTATGTAGAGGTGGTGAAATTGTTGGTTCGTCCACTTGTTTGAATGACAATGCTATATGGGTCTTGTGGACTTTAAAACCAATTGAGGCACCACTCTTGATTTGATCTCTTAAAGAGGAGATGAAGCATTTGTGTCTTATGGGTCCTGAGCTAAAGGTAGCCTTACCTTTTGGATTTATTGATGCCATTATGACCTTTGTGTTTTACTTACCTCTTGGTGATTTTCATAACCAACTCTTTTGTACATTTTCAATAAGTTTCTAATGTTTACCACAAAGGATCCTCGGTTATATCTTAAGTATGTGCAACCTTGGCATAATGCTATGATTATTTGTTGCTAACCCTAACCCTCATGTCATAAGGATGTTATATTTTTTTGTCCTTCCTTTGGTTTTTCAAGATTTCAAATCAAGGTCAAATCATTTTCAAGAAGGAGAGGATGATACAAGCCAAATTTCCTTCAAACCTTTGGATGAGATATGTACGATGCTCGAGGTGCTTGATGACTCCTTAGTATTGTTAAAAGATGTCACGTGGATAAAGATTACCATTAAGGAGGGTCAAAGGAATTTGATGAGGTCAATGGACTAAAAAACGGGGCTCGGAATCCCCTTGGAGGGGTCATACGCCTAAGGCGCTTTGGATCCACTTTTGATCCGCTATAGCATTTCAAAAGCGGGTCAAAACAATCCCTAGTGGGCCTTTTTATACATTTGGGTCACTTTTGGGCCCTAATTGTGTAATATTTAGCCAAACTATAAATACATGATGTCGGCTTATTTTAGTTAGTGAATTCATGAAAATTCTATTAGGAGTGTTGAGTGCTTGGAAAAGCCAATGTTGAACCTTGTTTAAAAATAGTGGTTGGAAGAGGGCTTCGATTCCCTTGCGATCAACATAAGAGCTAGGTGCTCATAGGTAATAAATAAGGGAGGTCTTTGGGTTTGATACACCCTTTTGGTTTCCCTTTTTTTATCTTCTTGAGTGTATTTTTCTATCGCCTATCGTTTTTATCCTTTTACTTTTCGTTTGTCAATTTCGCTGCTTGTTTAGTGTTTGTGTTTGTTTTCATCACTCGTAGTTTACTTTCATATCATTGAATGTGGAGTGATACCTTGCAACATCTCATCAATACTAGGAGAATCAATAGAAGTCACGAGTGCATCTAGAGTCCGAAGTCCTAAAGTAGCATACAAAACCAAAACAGAAGCCATCCTCTAAAGAAAAACCAACACTCAAACCAAAGAATCCATATTGTAAGGCATGGCCACTGGTGGTGTCTACACTGGCCTCAAACCCTCTAACAATCTACACCTACCACCACTAGCAACCCTAGAAACTGAAGATATAGCTCTAACCTGACTTCTAGTTGGTCTGGATATCCAAATCTGACCTCTACCTAAAACCCTTATCATACCGCGTACTAGAGGCACGGGCTCAAAATTTATAGCTATATAAGAATGCATGTCACCATAATTGAGAGAGTCAATAAGAATTTTTTGAGTTATACCAATCTACAAATACCCAAATCAAAATAATGAAGCGACATCTCAGAGAAGTCATGTAGTCTCTTAAAGATAGATAAAGGAGGTCTCCCCACCGATCCGCAAGACTCTTCTATACTTGACTTGTACTAATGAGAACTTAGGAGTTTGAAAGAAAATTTTTATGATACAAAATAGATACGTGATGGCACTTTTCAAACCCATTATAACAAGTAAGCCTAACCCATCCCTAAAACAGTATAAAGAAAAGAAAATAAAGGTAGAAAAATAAATAGTCCCAAATATATATATATATATATATATATATATATATATATATATAGAGAGAGAGAGAGAGAGAGAGAGATGAGTATCAAAGATACATCCAAGTTTGATTATCATTGATACAAGCCTATAAACAAAGAATGATAACAATAGCTATAATATCTTAAATATGGTTAAGTATGAGATGAATAAAGAGAGATTTAGATAAGCTTGGAGTCTACCAGAACTACCTCATTCTCCACAATATCAATGCTGGAAGAAAATAATTTAAAAGTTGCTACTCGGTCCAATACCTATACGGGGTGCCAAAAATAAGACAAAGAAAAGAGAAGCAACGGTGAGTGTAAAACTACATGTACTCAGCAAGAATTATTGATAACTTAGCCTAATACAAAGCGATGGCAAGAACAACTATCCAAACTACCCAAGGTCTTCCCCAATCAATTTATATCTCGCATTTACATCCTTTTATCCTATTAAGGTAACTCAACACAATGGTCAACAGATTCACCAAAAATATCTCACATTATATCCTTTTATCCTATTAAGGTAACTCAATACAATGGTCAACAGATTCACCAAAAATAGGGTAGGTACACTAACCTAGGTAAGTCAACACTATTCATTTATTGTCAACAACAAGGGGGGATCAATTATATTCAACCAAGTAATATAAGATAATAATAGGGAGAGAGCTTACAAATATATTAGTATATCTCATACTACCAACAGGGGCTACACATGTATCTCTCCTATGAAACCTTAGCCATACCTCATGTTTCAAATATTCTAACCTCCAAATCAGTATATGATCATACAGGATAATGCGATGAAGTGAAATGAATACTCAAATACAATATGACAAATAAGCTACTAACACAAAAATACAATACAAGAGTAAATACTAACACAGTATTAAACAATACAAAGGATGATAATATAATTCAATTGATGCAATAACATATACTGATGATAATGGGATGATGATGAAATATTTTGAAAGTTATTGCATAACTTTCTATATACACTGATCGAGCTTGCAGCTACCAGGTAGGACTCATGAGGGCTTTGCAACCTATATACTCATATAATCTCATTCTCATATTTCAAATCAACTTTAGTGGCACATCTCTTGTTATAGGCATTTTATGAGGTGTCTCAAAATCAAATCAATGTATCAATAATACATGATAGCAGTGGCACCACCAAAATAAATAGTCATGTAGTCATCAATAATATCATTTTTAACGCCTCACTTGAGCATCACTATAATGATAATGAAATTAAATACTCAAATATAGACTACACTATCGGGTCAAGCCCTCACTGGAATGACACAATAATAGATAAGGCATTTAATTCACAAATAAGGCTTATGATAATAAGTCAATCCCCCACATAGGCAGCATAATGATAAATAATTCATTTAATGAACAATCATGACTAATAACCTCAAGTCAAGCCCTCACTCGGACATTACAATAATATATCATCTCAAATTAACAAGCAAAATGCATATAAGCCCCCACTCGTTTGCACGATCATAAATAATTACTCAATTTTATAAATACATTCACACAAGCCCCATATGGGCAACACTAAATAAACAACAATCCCAAAATAATATATCACAGAACTACCCAAAACTAACTTGTTCTATAAGATAAGTCGCATTCACTATTGTAGTCCATTTATACTCTAAGTATGCTCTAAAACTAGATAATTCCATCATATTCAATAATAACATAATTGTTCTCTAGAGATCTCTAATCCCCAGTCATCACAATATAGACCACTAAATAAGATTCAAGCTCTAAAATATGCTCCCATTATTAATTATTCAAATCACTAAGTTATCTGTCTACATTTTACTCTAAGGATCACTACAAGTTGTAATACGAACTAATTAAGGTAATAATCAAAATACAATCTATCACATGACTTCAATACTCACAAAGATGCTCGTCATTTCATCTAATAGAAACCTCAATCCTAAATGAATCACAAGATACAAATAAACACGCATATGACATATAAACACTTTGAGAAAAATCAAAGTAAATCTCCACTTGCCTTAACAAAAGATCTACAATCTGAAATGTAGTCCAAAACAGTAATTAAAAGTCCAACACTCACGATTAGCACCAAACATATCCAATCTAGTCAAATACGTCATCTACAAGTTAAAGAAAACTAATAATATCCATATTAGCCCTATTATAGACGGGTCCAAAATGAACTCCAAAAAGTTCCTTATAATCATAGAAACCTAAAGCTGAAAACCCATGCAAAAATGAGTTTAAAACAAGGTCTAAATCAAAGAAAAATTATTTTCAAGCTTTTACCGAGCAGAATCCCAAAAATTCATCGAAAATCAAAAAGCATAAAAATGAAAGTTTTTCTGAAAATTATAATCCTCAAATGAAAAGGACTCTATATGTGAAAAACCAAACAAAAACGAGGAAGAATCGAAGCTCAAATCAAAGAAGTATCAAATTTTTAATTTGAAAGGGGATCCCAAAAACCCTCTTTTGAAATCTTTGATTTAGAAGAATTTAGATGATTAAGTTGGTCAGGAAATGATTTAGAACTGAGCAACTAACTTACCGGAACGAACTTACATAAGAAATCTCCCCTAAAATCTCCCTCCTAAGCACCCAATATGATAAAAATGATGAAAATACGAAAAAAAAATCCTGAGTAATCATCTGTTTTATTTCATCAGACAATATTTCTACTGGTGCTGAGTAGAAACGGACATAGAATAATTGTCCCTTCGTAATCCTCTTATAATCCATAAATCTTTTGTAAATATCTGGAATTCCTATTATCTCTTCTCCAATAGTTGTGTAGACTGTAGATAATAGTCCATAATAGTAACATGAAGCCATTAAGTTTGCACTGGTGCCAGGCAAAGCAATAAGTTTGTTATAGTTCTGACATTTTTGTGTAATATATCCTTGATGTTGTTTTGCTAAATATTTACTCTGGATAGGTTTTGTATTTAATAATTTTTGTAAAGTATAAATATTATCAATATATGTACGAGTGATATGGTTATAAGTCTGTTTTTGTTGATTGAGTGATTCGGAATATGTGTGTATCTGGGGAGGTATAGATGACTCTAATTTTTGTATATTTGGTGTATATGGTTTTAAGAATATCTGGTTAAGGTTCTAATTCTTTTTTTTTTATGGTTCAGGTTTATTTTGAGTGACTATATTCTTTTCTTTGGATACATCACCTGCACCTGCAGCTGTAACTGTAATTTCGTTAGTAATTTGAGTTTTTAGGTGTTTCTCATCGTCACCTTCTAAGTCTAGTTTTTTAATGTGCTCTTCCTGCACAGTATCTTTACTAATAGCATTTTCTTGTTTTTTATAGTGCTCAACCTACACTTTATATCTGTAACTTCAGTAGTTAATGTGATAACTCGTTCTTGTAATAACTTCATTTGTTCAAACACCTGTAATTTTAAGTCTGTTTAGGTATCTTTGACATCAGCTCTTCTATTGGTAAATCAGTTTGAGTAGCTTTGTCTTGATATGTAATATGCAATAACATTCTTGTCAGTCTTGATTACTTCAATCATAAATGTAAAATTTAATATATTTAATACTAATCTCCGAATTTCCTTCGTCGTAACTGAGTTTTGTATTTTTCTTGTTAACCACCATCGAACCTGGGTATTGTCTGTTCTCACAATAAATTTGTTATATACAATATATGGTTCAAATACTATTAAACATTTATATAATGAACATAATTCTTTTCTATTTATTTTCCATTTTTTTCTGTTTCATTAAATGTACCTGAGTAGTATCTACAATGGTGTTCTAATTTTTCTTCTTCATATCTATATTTAAGTACTCCTCCATAACTCTATTCACTTGCGTCTGCTTCTACTATCTATGTAAACTTTTTATTTTCATCTGGGAATTGTTATTTTGGTAATTCTTTACAAAGTATTTTTATTTTCTGAACTTATTTTTTATCTTCTTTGTTGTAATTATATTCTACATCCTTTTTTAATTTTTTCTGTAAAGGCTTTAGGTTTTCTGCTAATTTTGGTATATATTCTCTTACTTGGTTTACTAATCCTAAAAATGATTGTAATTTCTTTTATATGTCTAATTCTTCTTTTGAATTTATTATTTTGTGTACTATATGTTGTTGCATTTTTACTCCACTTTTATTTATTTGTATTCCTAAAAACTCTATCTGGTTTTTCATAATTTCGGCTTTCTTTTCACTTAAACTTATTCCCGATTTTTCTATTATATCTGTAAATTGTTCTAATAATTGTAAATGTTCTTCTTTAATTTTTGTATATAGTAGTATATCATCTATGTATACTATACAATTACGTAATTGTTTAAAGTAACTATCCATAAAGTGTTGGTATCTACCTGGTGCATTTTTATATCCAAATGTTAATACGTTCCATTCATAAAATCCTTGTGGTACCGTAAATGTAGTTAATTCCTTAGAATCTTCATCTAACTTTTAGTGGTAAAATCCTGATTTACAGTCAAATTTACTAAAGTAGTTATATCCTTGTATTTGTCTTATTTTTAATATCTTATTTGGTATTGAAAAATTGCATGTCATAATTTTTGCATTTAAATTTCTATAGTCAATAACCATTCTACTTTTTCCTCTTTTTTGTTCACTATGTTTATTTACTATAAATATTGGACTAGTGTGTTTACTATTATTTTTTTGTATACATTGTTTTTCTAATAATTCATCTATATGCATTTTAAATTCTTTTAAATCATCAAAATTATATGTTAATGGTTTTTGAGTTATTATTCTATTTTTATCTATTAATTCAATTTTTATAGTAGTTTTATGTTTTTCCCATCCTTTTAATGAATCTTCACTATATAATTGTCTTAATCTTTTCTTTATTATTTCTACCTTATCTATTGAAAATATAGTTATTTATTTTTTATTTATCAAAAATACAATTAGTTCTACTGTGTCTTCTGGATTTTTTATATTTTCTAACTTTTGTGTAATTTTTTCACTTTCTTTTATCCAATCAGTTTTCTTTCTTATTTTATTAATAACTCTTTTTTCTCTTACTTTTTGTTTACATGATGTTGTAAACCACCAATCTGTTTTAGTTATTATATGTGGGTATAATTTATCTAAATATGGCCTTCCTAAAAGCATATCTTTTGATGTTAGTTCATAATTATAGATTTCTTCTATCGTTATTATTTTATTTACTATTGTCCAGATACCAATTGTAGGGGGTGCGGATAACTTGAGTAGCTTAAATAGATCCATTATAACTCTAATGGATCTATTTTTATTTATGCGTGGATGTTTCTTAACGTTGATATCTTGGGGGGTGATTGGATGGTATTTGATTAAATGTTTTACTGTAATACTCTTTAGTTTTTTCTCCTAGTCTTTGTAATTCTTATATATTATTTTGAAGGTATTCTAAATATTCTATATCTTTTGTTCAAAAATATTCAATTAAATTCTTTTCATCAGTATCTCTGTTGCTCTTATTTCTTCCATATCTTGTGTCCAATATTTTAAATATTCATAGTCTATCATTTTATCCTAAAGTAGTTGTGATACTACAAATTTCTTTGTAATAATTTATTCTAATTGTACTATATCTGATTAAATTCTAAGTTATCTATTTCGTTAATTATCCTATCTTTTTCGTCTATAAATAATTCTATGTCTAAATCATATTCTAAACTGTCTTTTAATTCTAGTTGTTTTAATTAATCTTTCTTTTAATTGTTCCCTTCCTTTTCTAAGCTGGTTTCTATAATTAATTTCTTCGTATAGCCAACTTTGTTTTTCTCTAACTCTTTGAATATATTCTAGCATTTTTAATTTGTATAATATCCATCTGAATAATAACTATCAGAATTATTTCTACCATAGAAATCTATATTTTCTAATTCATCTTCTATCCAATTAGTACTTAGTAACTCATCTTCAAAATCAAATATTTTTTTCCATATTATTTTCTTTATATCTTCTAATTCTAAGTCTTTTATGATATATAAAACAAGTATCTTACTTTCATCAGATATATAACTTGTCATATTATTCATATTATGCTTACGTTTCTACGAATAACTTGGATAACTTGGAATTGGATTCTAGTAATTAAATGCTTTATCATAGTATTTCTTAGTTGTTTGTTTTAATCTTAATAATTATTGTATATTTTCATTAAGGAATTCTATATATTTTATGGTTTTAGTTCTCATATATTTTTCTAGATTTGTTTTCATTAGTTTTTTTTATTAATTGTATATTTTTCATATCCATTTTTCAATATTCTAAATATACGTAATTTATCATGGGTGATGAGTAGGTTTGGTATGTAAGTATTTGTAAGAGTAGGTAGGTAGGTGTGGTATGTAATTTATTCTAGTCATAAAATATTTGTCAAATATTTTTTTCAATATGATTTTTCTTATAACTACAATTCTATATTCTTAAGTATATATAAAACAAGTATTTTAAATTTATCTACCATTTCGTCAAATAAATAAGTATTCATTTTTCATATGATGCTATTTCAAAATATTCCCTTCAATCATACACATAACAAAATATGATCATTTTAGATTACTATATACTAGATTATTCTTAAATAACATGTTCTTCAGTCACTATTAGCAAGGTAATCTGGATACTTTTCCCCTAAATAGCACCTCTACTCTGGTTACTCCCCTATCACGACTTCTT
>NC_061114.1:62037462-62039296 GCF_002878395.1 Capsicum annuum
AATATGATCATTTTAGATTACTATATACTAGATTATTCTTAAATAACATGTTCTTCAGTCACTATTAGCATGGTAATCTGGATACTTTTCCCTTAAACAGTGCCTCTACTCTGGCTACTCCCCTATCACGGCTTTCTTGCCTTACCGGTTTCACCTTTAGGATGGCATAGTTCTTAGAGATTTTTCTCCTTTTCCACTTTGCTAGTAAACTTCTTAACATGCTATTCTTTGAATAATTCTACTATAAAATAACTAACATGAACTTATTTTATCATATCATGATTGTCAGGAATTTAAGAATTTAGCTATTCATAATCACATATATAAATACATGTTCTGGTAAATCTGATAATTCTAGATTTTTCATAGTTGTTTGATGATTCATAGCTTTCCCTTGGAAATATACCTGTTTTAATTAAATAATTCAAAAGTTTTGAGTACAAGAGAGGGTTTTTCTTCAACTCATGAAGACTTGCCCTTTATCTGAGCAGATGCTCGTCTATTTATAATCTAAGAATGAAAACGCGTATACTATTTTACTTTACACCTGTCATCTATTCTACAAAAGTATAAAAAATATCTCTGCAAAGTCCTAAAGCTACTTTTACAAAAGTCTAAACTAATAATGGCACTACTTGCCAAAAAAACTAATAAATGATAAGAAAAGTCAAAAAGGCTAAAGCTACTACATAATAATTTACGTAAAAGCTATCTTCTTTTTCATATGTCGCTTTTAATAACTTTAATTGCTTTTTGATGACCTTTTCTTTCTTCATCCGTAGTTGATTTTCTTTTGTTGTTGTCTATATCTTTTTCTTGTGGTATCTGCTGCTTTTTTTTATCGTCTTGCTATTGTAACATTACATTTGGAATAAAGTTGTGTTTGGCACTACATCTCCTGCATATGTGGTCATCGTATCTTTGGCCAACTTGTTTACAGAATTGATCCATAGCTTCTTCTGAAATAACTCATTTCGTAATAGATCTTGTGATTGGTAACTCTTCTGATTTTAGGATCGTTATGACCCATATTCTTATCTCTTCTCTATCATTTTCTCTAACATTTTTACAAGTAGAGTAAACCAATAATTGATTTCTATTATAGTAAATCCAAACTGGGTTTTTATTTATATAATTATTTGCTAACTAAGTCAATATACTGCTAAGTCCAATAACTCTCTTGTTTCGGTAGAAGTCCGGTATCTAATTTTTGGTTATCTCTTCTTGTTCACATATTTATTCAGGGATAATATAATCTCGTGTCATTCCTATCTTGACAACAGTAATTGTCTGTTTTATTTCATCAGACAATATTTCTACTGGTGCTGAGTAGAAACGGACATAGAATAACTGTCCCTTCGTAATCCTCTTATAATCCATAAATCTTTTGTAAATATCTGGAATTCCAGTTAACTCTTCTCCAATAGTTGTGTAGACTGTAGATAATAGTCCATAATAGTAATATGAAGCAATTAAGTTTGCAATAGTGTCAGGCAAAGCAATAAGTTTGTTATAGTTCTGACATTTTTGTGTAATATATCCTTGATGTTGTTTTGCTAAATATTTACTCTGGATAGGTTTTGTATTTAATAATTTTTGTAAAGTATAAATATTATCAATATATGTACGAGTGATATGGTTATAAGTCTGTTTTTGTTGATTGAGTGATTCGGAATATGTGTGTATCTGGGGAGGTATAAATGACTCTGATTTTTGTATATTTGGTGTATATGGTTTTAAGAATATCTGGTTAAGGTTATAATTCTTTTTCTTTGATGGTTCAGGTTTATTTTGAGTGACTATATTCTTTCCTTTGGATACATCACCTGCACCT